>NC_048316.1:188325-238415 GCF_013100865.1 Trachemys scripta elegans | reverse complement strand
TGACATGCTTATTACACATTATTTATTATTATTACACCTCTACCCCGATATAACACAACCTGATATAACACAAATTCGGATAGAACGTGGTAAAGCAGTGCTCTGTGGGGGGCGGGGCTGCACACTCTGGCGGATCAAAGCAAGTTCGATACAATGCGGTTTCACCTATAACACGGTAAGATTTTTTGGCTCCCAAAGACAGCGTTATATCGAGGTAGAGGTGTATTAATCATTACAGTATTTTTATTACATTATGAAAACAGTAACACTCTTCCAAGATCTCACTTTTGTAGCTTGTATCACTTTGAATAAGCCTGTTACAATACAAGACTCCTATGTTTCATCAAGGAGTATCAGATGTGAAACAGCATGAAGGTATTTAAGAAGCCAACTCAAAGAGTTCCTCCTACATAAGCATTCAGGTCTTGAGCAGTCCAGGCAAACAACGCACATTACAACAAAGCTTCAACTTGTTCTTCATCATAATTTTAAAAACAATACTAGCTGCCTATTTAATTTTAAAAAGAGCAAAAAATATCCACCTGCCTTTCCATTTCTTATAAGGAGTCTTGACATTTAAATCTCCTCAGTGTGATAGATATGCTTGCTTTGATCTGCTTAGCTCTTGGAAGTCCAGGGGCTTCGGGCTGCCAGGGATCCCTAAGGACAGTTTTGTCCGCCATTGGGGAATTTTTTCCTGAGAACCTCCTGTAACATTTCATGAGCCCCTAGGGGTTCACGAACCCCAGTTTGGGAACCACTGGTCTAAATCCATCCTCTTTGGGTCCCCCTTTCAGGTAGCTGAAAGCAGCTATCAAATCCCCCCTCATTCTTCTCTTCTGCAGACTAAACAATCCCAGTTCCTTCAGCCTCTCCTCATAAGTCATGTGCTCCAGCCCCCTAAGCATTTTTGTTGCCCTCTGCTGGACTCTTTCCAAATTTTCCTTCTTCCACACTACATCCTTCTTGTAGTGTGGGGCCCAAAACTGGACACAGTACTCCAGATGAGGCCTCAGCAATGTCCGATAGAGGGGAATGATCACGTCCCTCGATCTGCTGGCAATGCCCCTATTTATACAGCCCAAAATGCCATTAGCCTTCTTGGCAACAAGGGCACACTGTTGACTCATATCCAGCTTCTCGTCCACTGTAACCCCTAGGTCCTTTTCTGCAGAACTGCTGCCTAGCCATTCGGTCCCTAGTCTGTAGCAGTGCATGGGATTCTTCCATCCTAAGTGCAGGACTCTGCACTTGTCCTTGTTGAACCTCATCAGGTTTCTTTTGGCCCAATCCTCTAATTTGTCTAGGTCCCTCTGTATCCTATCCCTACCCTCCAGCATATCTATCACTCCTCCCAGTTTAGTATCATCTGCAAACTTGCTGAGGGTGCAGTCCACGCCATCCTCCAGATCATTAATGAAGATATTGAACAAAACCAGCCCCAGGACCAACTCTTGGGGCACTCCGCTTGATACCAGCTGCCAATTAGACATGGAGCCATTGATCACTACCCGCTGAGCCCGACGATCTAGCCAGCTTTCTATTCACCTTATAGTCCATTCATCCAGCCCATACTTCTTTAACTTGCTGGCAAGAATACAGTGGGAGACCGTATCAAAAGCTTTGCTAAAGTCAAGGAATAACACGTTCGCTTCTTTCCCCTCATCCACAGAGCCAGTTATCTCGTTATAGAAGGCAATTAGGTTAGTCAGGCATGACTTGTCCTTGGTGAATCCATGCTGACTGTTCCTGATCACTTTCCTCTCCTCTAAGTGCTTCAGAATTGATTCCTTGAGGACCTGCTCCATGATTTTTCCAGGAACTGAGGTGAGGCTGACTGGCCTGTAGTTCACCAGATCTTCCTCCTTCCCTTTTTTAAAGATGGGCACTACATTAGCCTTTTTCCAGTCATCCGGGACCTCCCCCAATCGCCATGAGTTTTCAAAGATAATGGCCAATGGCTCTGCAATCACATCCGCCAACTCCTTTAGCACCCTCGGACGCAGCACATCCGGCCCCATGGACTTGTGCTCGTCCAGCTTTTCGAAATAGTCCTGAACCACTTCTTTCTCCACAGAGGGCTGGTCACCTTCTCCCCATACTGTGCTGCCCAGTGCAGCAGTCTGGGAACTGACCTTGTTCGTGAAGACAGAGGCAAAAAAATCATTGAGTACATTAGCTTTTCCCACATCCTCATTCAGTAAGGGCCCCACACTTTCCTTGACTTTCTTGTTGCTAACATACCTAAAGAAACCCTTCTTGTTACTCATAACGTCCCTTGCTAGCTGCAATTCCAAGTGTGATTTGGCCTTCCTGATTTCACTCCTGCATGCCTGAGCAATATTTTTATACTCCTCCCTGGTCATTTGTCCAGTCTTCCACTTCTTGTAAGCTTCTTTTTTGTGTTTAAGATCAGCAAGGATTTCACTGTTAAGCCAAGCTGGTCGCCTGCCATATTTACTATTCTTTCTATACATCAGGATGGTTTGTTCCTGCAACCTCAGTAAGGATTCTTTAAAATACATCTCTCCTGGACTCCTTTCCCCGTCATGTTATTCTCCCAGGGGATTCCACCCATCAGTTCCCTGAGGGAGTTCATATTAGGAAAGGTAGGCATTGTCAGATACAGTTCTACTTATTTAGATAGACTTATCCTTGATGGTTCTTTGTGCATCCTCCTCTGTGTTTAGTATCAGAGGGGTAGCCGTGTTAGTCTGGATCTGTGAAAAGCAACAGAGGGTCCTGTGGCACCTTTAGGACTAACAGATGTATTGGAGCATAAGCTTTCGTGGGTGAATGCCCACTTCGTCAGACATCACCCACGAAAGCTTATGCTCCAATACCTCTGTGTTTACTGTCTCATTGGGTTTCTCATTTTTAATTCTAACTGGGAAAGGAGTTCTTTTGTGTGATTGGCTTGATGGCTGGGGCATTTGTCTTTTTGGCACATTCTCTGATAAAGATTAGCTGTATGTTGACAAGTTAAAAAGAGAAAATACTTCACTTGCACCACAGCTTATATGTTGTTTCCCATTTCCCCTAATTTCTGTCTACATATACATGAAATATAATAATAATAGTTGTAGTTAATATTTAGCCTGGTAAGTGCTTTATTCTTCGCATGTATTTTATTGTGCTGTGCTGAGATGTCTGTTCATAGGTACCTTTACATTGTATTAAATAAAATAAATGTTATCATCATTAGGGAAAGAGTATTTCCAAACCCTGACATAATTATGACTGATATAAGCATCAGTAAAATGCCTCCTCACTTCTGAGCAAAGGAGTGAAACATTTTCATTCCTTGTGCCAGATTTGTCTTAATTTGTCCTTTCTCCTCTTCCCAGCGTTTCATCTCTAGGTGTAATCTTCTACTTTTCTTCGGGCACTCGTTTTGATTCTTTTCCATGGAAATATTGGTGATTTGGAAGCCTGTAGTACTTAGTCAGGTTTCCTTATGACAGTACGTACCTTCCTTTCTGCTGTGTTTTGGCAAGAAATGGGTTAAGAAGAAGAGCCTGGGCTTTAGGGGGTGGTGTAGGGCTGTTCCGTTTAGCCTGGAGGGAGGACGGAGAACTTCCAGCAGAAATGATCGATATTGAACTATTTTAAAGCAAAATGCTGAATGACCCACGCATCTGCCAGAGCACGGCGAGGACGGGGAAGGTCTGAACGCACAGGCACTAGCACCAGGCGGCCTGCCAGCCCCGTGACAGCGGCGTGCTTCCTGCGGCAAGAGAGGCCGCTCCGGAGGGTAGCAGCCCCGGCCCGCCCGCCCCACAGGTAAGGGGCTGCGGGGGCGGCGGGCTCCCAGGCCGGGCCGGAGGGTCTCTTGGGCTCCTTCCCCGCCACTAGCCCGTTCTGGCCGCCCGCACTGTCCGAGCCGCTGCAGGCCGGGAGCGAGGCGGCGGCACGTAGCCCGTGGGACGCCAGGATGTGAGCCCGGATCCCGGCTGCGCTGCCAGGGGGTCTGGGGCCTGAACCAGCGGGAATGGGGCTGGGCTCCTTGTCTGCGACCTTGCAGGTTCAGGGCCTGACCCTCTGTCGTTTCAGCCGCATGCCTGTGGCGTCCAATCTCGTTAATATCTCTTCTTTCTGGCACTGTGGTCGTGATCACTCTGCAGTAT
This sequence comes from Trachemys scripta elegans, assembly GCF_013100865.1. NCBI lineage: Eukaryota > Metazoa > Chordata > Testudines > Emydidae > Trachemys > Trachemys scripta. Next base: position 234,288 of record NC_048316.1, on the reverse strand, counting down.
ATTTTGTGCTATTCCTCTTCCTATGTTTTGTTTATAAATTCTGAAAAATAATCGTGTGCATTCAAATGGCCCATCCCCTAAGTTTAAAAATAGCTGTTGGGACATAGATATTCTGTCTAGCTTGGCTGAGTTCATAAGCCACTAAAATGTATTTATTTTCTGGCTCACGTATAGTATTTTTCCCATCTGCATTTGGGTTCGTGCCTTAAAAGGACACCATCTTGTCCCCAGCTTTCTAGGGGCTACCTTTCCTATTTGCATCTGTCAGCAGTCATTGATCCCAGAAATGTGCATTTACCCATATAGGGAGGATGATCTTAATTTACTGGCTGCCACTGGAGTAGTAGGATGTGCCTGCACAAAATTGGCACCATAAGACTACAGAGGGAGCTGGATAATAGGAGATTTATTTGCCATGCATAGTCATCTGCTAAATCAAGGACTTGTTCTGAGTAACTTGGCTCTGCAATCTCCTTGAATAATGATTATTTTTATTCTGGTAGCACCCACAATGTGCTAGGCACTGTACACAAATGCCCACAGAGGAGGACATAGAGCTTACTCCAAAGAATTTACAGTCTCTGAAGATAAATGTATAAAGGGCAGAGAGGAGGAATACAAACAAAATGTGTACAGCTTCTATATTTAAGTCATGTGTATGTATACATGAATCATGCTTGACAACTCTTCAACCTATTAGTTAGCCAATTTCTTGTGAAAATGAGTTTTGCAGATTCTTATGGATCTTTTGAAGAAAAGTATCAACTCTTTTATTTTAGTACTCCCTTAGTCACACCGTGCCTGGAAGTTCTTGCTATGACTACATGAGTCAATTTACTTACTCAGTGGATTTGGTATTTAATTGGCAGAAAATAAAACTCCGTAACAAATTAGGAGTTACTATACTAGATTAGACCAGAGGTCCATTTACTGTAGTTTAGTATCGTGTCTCTTGACAGTGGCTGGATACCACATACTGTACTTCAAAGGAAGGTGCAGTGGACAATTATTCCCTAAATCTGCCTATAGGGGAAGCTTTTTCTTAATCCCATCAACTGGTGGCTGGTTTATGCCCTGAAACAGGAAGGTTTTATATCCCTCCTATTCTGTCTATTGTAACTGACCATTCTTATGCATATAAACTAATCTAAAAAATATTCTACTAAACTGTTGGCCTCAGTGGTATCTTGTGATAGTGAATTCCGTAGCAGAAGCATGCAATGTGTATTTTAAAAAAGTATTTTTATAGGCTCCTGTGTAAAGAGGTAATGGTAGTTAAGTCCATAGCAGAGTAGAGGAAGAGACAGTTCTTTGGCCACGTCTTTTGTGAATGTGTACAGAAAATGGCTTGTTGCTCACTAATTGCTGCTACTCCTGAAGAAATAGCAAAGCAGAGAACAATAAAATTAAGATTAACAAATCCTATTACCCCAGCCTCCAAATTTGTCTAGGTGACTGTGTGTAACATTTTTTTTCTTATAAAGAATGCCCAGACTGTATGTGCATTTTTGGGTGGAAACCCCCTTACTGGAAAAAAATCCCTGTTAAACAGAGTGGGTGAGTTGTGAAATGCCTCCATTCCCAGTGGTCATCAATGTTACCATCTTACAAGTGACTTTTGGGTCATCAGAAAGTTGTGTTTAACAAAAGATTTGTCACAAAAACATGAATTTAATATGTACTTTATGTGCCACTTAATATTCTTCATTTAGATTCTCTTGAAAATCTGGCTGCCCATTTAGTCTTAAATTTCTATTTTGGAGCCTAACTTTTTAAAAGAATCTTCCTTTGTTCTGTTCAGTCACTTCAGGGCAGTTTCCCCACCCTCCTCCCCACAGAGATTGGGAAATGCCAGAAAACATATTAATCAGACATGTGAAGACATAGGTAGAATCGTTACAAATCACAGGAAACTCCTCCTGCAGAAATTAAATACCAAATATGGGTTTAAAATCTAGTTAAACCCTTCTAATGAGAGTTGTAAACAAGACCTCAGGTGGGAGTCATAATCTCTCTCCCCATCTCTGTGGGTGTGCACTCTGAAAGCAAATCTGATGTTCACCTTAAACATTAACACTGGCAAATATATATTATGTAACATTCTTGATTAGACCAGGCTTCTCTTCCTATCTCTGGACTGATGCACTGTATCCTGTTGGACAAGTTGTTTAACCTTTCTGTGCCTTAGTTTCTCTGTGTAAAATAGTGGTGGCATAATTCACAGAATTGTGACTGTTTTGAGATCCTTTCGATTAAACATGGTATAGAAGTGCAAAACAGTATTATTCTGTGGTGCATTTTGCTATTGGGCAACATTTGAATAAGGCACAAGAATTGCCTCTTTAAGAAGAGGCTTTTATTGTAAATAATCTGTTCGAAACAAAATGATCTAGGTCCTTCATAAATTTCTTATGATGCAGTATGGTAGAAATAATGGCTTCTTACAAAACTCAATCACCACCTCATGATGAAGTCTAGGGCAGTGGTTCTCAACCAGGGATCCGGGACCCCCTAGGGGTCCTTGAGCAGGTTTCAGGGGGGCCTCCAAGCAGGGCCAGCATTAGACTTGCTGGGGCCCAGGGGAGAAAGCCAAAGCCCCACTGCATGGGGCTGAAGCCCAGGTCCCTGATCCCCGCCACCCAGAGTGGGAGCTGAAGCCTGAACAATGTAGCTTCGTGGGGGCCCCTGTGGCATGGGGCCCAGGCAATTGCCCTGCTTGTTATCCCCTAACACTGGCCCTGGCTTTTACATGCAGAAAACCAGTTATTGTGGCGAAGGTGTGCCATGGAGTTTTTATAGCAGTTATGCGCGGGGTGGGGGGCTCAGAAAGAAAAAGGTTGAGAACCTCTGCTCCAGAGGATTTGCTTTCTAACAGTCTCTTTTTGTTCCTTGAGCAGACTATTTGCTCTGTGGACTCTGGAAGCTTCAGCGTAGCGGTGGGGCCCAGTGAAAATCAGAAGTACACCTTAAAGCTATTAAAACATGGCCTCAAAAAGAGCCTTAGTGATTCTGGCTAAAGGAGCAGAGGAGATGGAAACGGTTATCCCCACTGATGTCATGAGAAGGGCTGGAGTGAGTATGAAAACCACTAGAACTTTTTATGACCATTTGTTGAAACCAAAAGTATTCTCACCTTGAATCAGTGATGGAGAGATTGTTTTATTCAGTGGCCTCCTGGATGAACATGCACCTGGGCCCTTTTATTTGTGGCGTGAAAGACAAATGCTCACTCATCCACAAGTACTCATTGCTGCAGAATATGAATTCATAGATTCAATAGGCCATAAAATGCACCTTTTAGAAAAAGCATCCAATCTTGATTTAGAAATTGTCAGTGATGGAGATTCAACCATTGGAACAATTTACCAAGGGTTGTGGTGAATTACTCTCATTGGAAGTAAGGCGTAAATTTATATCAATCTGAATCTGGCTAGCTCCATTTTCCAGATATTGGATTGTGTTACATCTTTTTCTGATAGATTGAGGAGCCCATTATCAAATATTTTTTCCCAAGGTAGGTACTTACAGATTGCAATCAAGTCACACCTTAACCTTCTCTTTGTTAAGATAGATTCAAGTAGCTCAATCTATTTATTGTTATAAAGCATCTTTTCTAATCCTTTAATTGTTCTTGTGGGTCTACTCTGAGCCCTCTCCAATTTATCAACATCCTCGTGAATTGTGGACACTAGAACTGGACACAGTATTCCAGGAGTAGTCACAGCAGTGCCAAATACAGATGTAAAATCACCTCTCTGCTCCTACTCAAGATTCCCCTGTTTGTGCAATCAGATTGCATTAACCCTTTTGACCACAGCGTTGCACTGGGTGGGATTATCCACCACTGCCCCAATATCTTTTTCAGAGTCGCTGCTCCCCAGGTTGGAGTCTCCCATTGTGTAAGTATGGCCACATTCTTTGTTCCTAGATGTATTCATTTACATTTAGCCATATTAAAATGAATGTGTTCCAAACAATGTAAAGACATTTAAGTTGTGAACCTAGCAGTGACTAGGGCAGGTTTTTAGGTGTTTATCATCCCCTCAAAATATGTGCAACTCCTGTGTTAGTGGGGAGAGTTTTCTTTTTTTCTTGGGAAGACTAGACCCCTTTGTACACATCAAGCTAATGACCTTGATCATCTCACTCAAATCTCTCCTTGAAGCTCTGCTTTCATCTAGCAGTTTTCACTTACTACCCTTAGAGTGCTCCCTATTTATCACCTGTGCACCTGCAAGTATAGCCAATAATCCGATCTTGATCAGGTGCAAGAGTGATAAATAAGATTTAAAAATAAAAACTGCAAAGTGAGAATTTAAATGACCAGAACCCCAAATCTGTGCACATGAAACAGCCAAAATAAAATCCTACCTTTCCCCTTCTTTTTCATTCCATTACTTTGTTCACTCTCTTGTCCTGGTGCTCCTTGGGGCACAGGTCTTTCCTTATTTTATACCTACAGAGTTCTGTGCATATCTATGGAACTGTGACCAAGTAGTAGCTGAGAGTAAGGAGTCTGGAGCTGAATAAACAGATTTAGAGAGTGTCCTGTGCACCAGGCCCAAATTGATAATGGATCATTTAGCAGCCTCCTTAATCTGACACTACTTTAATCTAGAAACCTGTGGAATGCTGGATTATGTGATACATCTGTTAGACCTTCCAGATTCAAATAACTAATCTTACTGCAGGTACTTTTCATTTAATTTTACTTTTGAGGTGGGAAACTTTTGGTTTTAGTCTGATTCTCTACAGCTTCTACTATTGCTTGGTTTAAATAATCTTTTAAACAAAATACACTTCTGCTTACTATTTCAGAATTGTCATCTGCATCCCCTTAAAGCAGTGCATTTTCCTGTTGTAATGGTTTCTGTTTTTCTGTCAGATCAAGGTGACTATTGCAGGTCTAACAGGAAAAGATCCAGTGCAGTGTAGCCGAGATGTCTTCATTTGTCCTGATGCCAGTTTAGAAGATGCCAGAAAAGAGGTTTGTCATACTGACTTAGCATAATGCTTTACAGGACCTTCTTCACAGGTTCACAGTGGACTTGGAAGGTTATTAGTAACACCCAGTTTGACTGATTGCAGCAGCATTGCACGAACCCAGAGATACATAATTTAATTCTCTCCCTTCAAGTGTTGTCCTGCAACACAGTATCTTAGTTTTGCACAATTTTTAACATTCTGTCCAGGTATTTGACTTGGTAAAATGTTTAACTCCGAGCTTTACTGTGCATGTTACCCAGACTCTCTGACAAAATAGCATAATTGGGAACAACAGAAAGTTTCTGTTCAGGAAGGAAGTGCTGCTTAGGGAGCTTTGCAGCATAGCACCTATCAGCACATTGCAGAGCTGTCAATCACACTCTGGAGCACTTCAACTCCCCCATCCACAAAGACTTATTGTGTAGGCAAAGTTTGCTTCAAAACAAGTTTCTCCAGCAGTTCTTGGCCTGGTGTACGGAAAACGAAACAGTGTTTTTCTAGTAGCTCCATTAGGTGAAATATTTTGGTCGCTCATCAGACCTCCTTTTGAGTAAAGAGCCTTTTAGAAGCAGAAAAGTTAGAATTCCTCTGCTTCTCATTTTGGTATGTTTTAACAGTCATAAAGACAAACTCCTGAGTGAACTTGTATGCTCTTCTCCTGTAGAATTCTGCTAAGTAAGCATTTCTTTCTTTGTTTAGGGGCCTTATGATGTGGTGGTCCTGCCAGGTGGTAACCTAGGAGCTCAAAATTTGTCCGAGGTAAAATCATAAAACCTGAAGATAATTCAAAGGCCTGCCCATCTGTCTGTAAGTGTTGCTTATATTCTCCGGCTACTGCAGCAAATTCAATCCAACATTTAACAAAAAAAAAAAAAAAAAAGTAAGCTGTACAGCTGCAGTCTTAGCCGGCGTTCTCCCGTGTAAAGCGGTGACGGACTTGTCGTGTGGAGATGCGACGTGTTGCTGTAAACGATCATTGAACCGGATATGAAGTATTTTGATGCCATAAGAAATTAGGAATTGCCGTACTGGATCCAATTTAAGGTTCATCTAGTCTGGTATCCTGTCTAGCAGTGGCCAGTAACATCTCCTTTAGTGGAAGATATAAAAACTAGGGCTGTCGATTAATCACAGTTAACTCACGCGATTTAACTCAAAAAAAAAAAAATTAATCGCGATTAATCAGTTTTAATTGCACTGTTAAATAACAGAATACCAATTGAAATATGTTGGATGTTTTTCTACATTTCCAAATATATTGATTTCAATTACAACACAGAATACAAAGTGTACAGCGCTCACTTTCTATTATTATTTTTATTACAAATACTGGCATCTGACTCAGATGATGAAAGTGAACATACGTCAATCTGCACTGCTTTGGATTGTTATCGAGCAGAACTCATCATCAGCATGGACGCATGTCCTCTGGAATGGTGGTTGAAGCATGAAGGGAGATATGAATCTTTAGCGCATCTGGCATATAAATATCTTGCAACACTGACTACAACAGTGCCATGCGAATGCCTGTTCTCACTTTCAGGTGACATTGTAAACTAGAAGCGGGCAGCATTATCTCCTACAAATGTAAATAAACTTGTTTGTCTGAGCAATTGGCTGAACAAGAAGTAGAACTGAGAGAACTTGTAGGCTCTAAAGTTTTACATTCTTTTATTTTTGAATGCAATTATTTTTTGTACATAATTCTACATTTGTACGTTCAGCTTTCATGATAAAGAGATTGCACTACAGTACTTGTATGAGGTGAATTAAAAAATACTATTTTTGTTTTTTTTTACAGCAAAAATATTTGTAATAAAAAATAAATATAAAGTGAGCCCTGTGTTCTGTGTTGTAATTGAAATCAATATATTTGAAAATGTAGAAAACATCCAAAAATATTTAAATGGTATTCTATTATTATTTAACAGTACAATTAATAGCAATTAATTTTTTTAATCACTTGACGGCCCTAATAAAAAACCCTCATTAAGCAGATGTGGAATAATTTAACCTAGCAAATTGATCTCGTTGTCTCTCATAGGTAACAATTGGCTTAAGCCCGGAAGCATGAAGTTTAATATAACTTCCAAAATGTTACTTATGTTGATAACGCTGGATATTCTTAATATCCAGTCTCATTTTGAATCATGTTGAGTTCTTGGCTTCAGCTACTTCCTGTGGCAAAAGTTCAATCACATGTTGTGGGAAAAAGCATTTCCTTTATTGGTTTTGAATTTTCCACCTTTTGATTGACTGTTCCTTGTCTCATAAACTAAAACAAAAATTCCTGATCTACTTTCCCTACATAATTAACTATTTTCTGTATTTATTACCGACAGTGCAGCATGAGTTGTGGGTGGGTTTTTTTTGTTTTGGTTTTTTAAATAATTACTTACTGTTATATCATTTCTTTGTGCAGTCTCCTGCTGTGAAAGACATTTTAGTGGACCAGGAGAACAGAAAAGGCCTAATTGCTGCCATTTGTGCAGGTACAGTAACGAACTATCTCGTATTGTAACCTACTCGGCTGCTTTAAAGGGTTGTCTGGGCAGCTACGTCCTCTAGCAAACTCTTTCAGTACTGTTGTGTCTCAGTAGCTCAGTAGCAAGAGTAAATGTAACATGCATAAAGTTCAAATGAAGGGGGGAGAGGAGCTATAATCTAACACGAGGCACTCTGTAAAACAGCGTGAAGCTTAACTACAAGTTGCCAGCACTCCTGATTCCGCCTCTTCTTGTCAAAGTTACTGGTGTGGGGTTAGCTGCTGTGAAATGCAATATATAGGTCCCTACCAAATCCACGGCCATGAAAAACACATCACAGCCATGAAATCTGGTCTTCTGTGTATTTTTTAGCCTCTACTATACAGATTTCATGGGGGAAACCAGTGTTTTTCAAACTGGGGGTCCCAACCCAAAAGCGGGTCACGGGGGAGTCACAAGGTTATTGTAGGGGGGTCATTGTATTGTCGACCTTACTTTTGCACTGCCTTCAGAGTTGGGTGGTTGGAGAGTGGCAGCTATTGGCCAGGCACCCAGCTCTGAAGGCTGTGCCGTGCCAGCAGAAGCACAGAAGTAAGAGTGGCAATACCATACCATGCCATTACTTCTGCGCTGCTGCTGGCGGTGGCTCTGCCTTCAGAGCTGGGCTCCCAGCCAAGAGTAGCTGCTGTCCAGCTGCCAAGCTCTGAAGAAAGCACTGCCACCAGCAGCAGCGCAGAAGTAAGGATGGCAATACCATGACACCCCTACAATAACCTTGTAACCTCCCCACAACACCTTTTTGGGTGTTGGGACCTTTTTGGGACCTCTACAGTTACAACACCATGAACTTTCAGATTTAAATATCTGAAATTGTGAAATTTATGATTTTTTAAAAAAATCCTATGACCATGAAATTGACCAAAATGGACCGTGAATTTGGTAAGGTGCTAGCAGTATATTAGGGTGTTCTATAAAATATGTGCTTACGCTAGGAGTCTCTCTGCTAGGAGCTATGTGCTGGCAGTACACAGTCGATATAAATTTCTTAGACATAAAATAATCCCCTCTGTTGCCCTTTAGTTTTGGAAGAAAAATTGTAAATATAAGATTACAGGTTCACCATTCCTCATCCACATGGCAATGGTAACGATCATTATTCTGGCCTGGCCTGGCTGCCTAGACAGACTGCATGATCAGGTATCTTATTCATTGCTTTATAAAGTGCTTTGAGGTGTCTGAGATATAAAAAGCCAGCTCTACCAGCTGGACTCTAGCCGAAGTGGTCGGGAGAAGGCTTTGATAAGTGATTTCCTTCTGCCCATTGACTTGTATAAAATGTATTTATTTAGTCTAGTCATATGCATTTTTGGAATGCCTCTTTCACTTTTGTTTCTGATACATCTTTGCTCTTTTGAGTGCTGTGGAAGTATACGTCTGATACGTCTTTGCTCATTTAATTTGCTATCACTAGATTTTTCTGATGGCTTAGCCCAGGGACCTGCAGAGTTCTGAATTTCCTCACACTTGAGGGATAGTAGTTTTCTATTTATCCTCCTGCTTTTGCTACAAACAATCAATATGAACTTTGAACAGTTCTGTAAAGGAAACCTTTCATAATAATGGAAGTTCACTTGAAAAGAGTCACTGATTTAATTATAACTGTTTGCAAAGCAAATTTCTAGCTGAATAACACAAAAGTTGTTTCTTTCCTGGAACTGGCCCATGAATGAGTCAAACTTGAACAACTAACAGAAACTGGTAAATTAGGCAAATATTATTTTCTGGAATTCCCATAATGGTTTTTTCCAGGTCATTTGTTATATAACTTTCTGCCACATTCCTTCCTCAATTTAGTTCAAATGGGAAGTGTTATCTCCTCTAAATGCTGTTATTACAAATAAAAAAGTTACAGCTGCTAGCCCATGATTTGGCTAAGATATTGTATGTTAATACCCTTCCTTGGGCACTTGGCACACAGATGACTATCAACTGTGAGGTTTTCCCCAGAATATTTGTAATTAATCCTTATTAGCAGGTCTCTGTTCAGTGTCACATTCTGCCTCTTTTCCCCAAGTTAAGCAGATATCCTATCAGTATGACTGACTTGTTGTAGAAGATGGGAGTCAAATACAGTGATCACTTAATCTGCAAGACAATAGTTTTTATTCAAAGATTTAGAACTAAATAACTTTCTGGTTTTTGATATACGTTCTCTCCCATGGGGGATTGATTTTTGTTTAAAGGAAATGTAGGACACCATGTATCTGTATCTCTCTGTTGGGGCCTTGCATTTACTCTTATAGTTCTCATGTGGGCCTAGACTGTGTATGCATCCATGCTAGGCCTCTCCTGGGATTTTGTGAGGCTCGTTCTTTGAATGTTTGTTGACAAGTACTTGTCTCCTATGGAGTTTACACTAGTGACAGGCTCACTTTGTATTACTTGCAGGTCCCACTGCCCTGATGGCACATGGGATCGGGTTTGGGAGGAAAGTTACAACACACCCTTTGGCCAAAGATAAAATGATGAAAGGAGGTAGGTATAATTATTAAAAGGCAAATGGAGGTGTTAAACTTTTAGCATTTGTCTGTCCTGAATACTGTGGAGGAAATGGATCCACAGACCCATGCCCTTCAGTATTAACACTGGCCAGAAAGAAGGGTGGTGGGGGGAGGAGAACCTCAACAAAATACTTCTAGGAGCATTTTCCTCTGCTACTTGAGGCCTGCCAGCTTTCCCCTTTCTGAATTCTTATCTAAAAAAACCCAGCAACCAAACTGAAATGGTACCCTTCTTACCTTCCAGAAACCCTAGCTGTCAAAGATTGATATTTTTCTCCTATAGCAAAGTGCTGGGATTTGGGGAAAGCATGTCATGCACGTTTCTCATTTCACTTTCTCACCATGAAATGGAAGGAGTGGGAGAGAGTATAGCAGAAAAGGGGAAATATGGAGGTGGGAAGGGTATCTACCACTTCCCTCCCAGAGGGAGCTTGAAAATCTCCTAACAGCAAGTTTATAGAGGCATTCTGTGATTTCTAGAAATACCCTGAGAATTAAGAGGCACACTAAATCTTTCTCAGAGCTGATGGTTTTTGTTATCAGGATATATATTGGTTTGGGGTAAGTATAAACTTATTAGACTTTAAAAAGTGACAAAGAGTCCTGTGGCACCTTATAGACTAACAGACATATTGGAGCATAAGCTTTCGTGGGTGAATACCCTCTTCATCACATGCATCTGACGAAGTGGGTATTCACCCATGAAAGCTTATGCTCCAATACGTCTGTTAGTCTATAAGGTGCCACAGTACTCTTTGTCGCCTTTTACAGATCCAGACTAACACGGCTACCCCTCTGATACTTATTAGACTTTGTCACTCTGGGATAGTCTTTTGTTTTATTTTCCTTATTGACTAGTGTTGCAAATTCATACATCACTATAGCGCTGATTAAAATATTACCTGGTGTCCTGTCTAAGTACAATAAGTTATAGTCCTGGTCAATTTGAACCATGTCCCTTCCTCCTCCTACAATGGGGTCCAGGTAAGGTCATAGTCTTCCATCTGGCACTAGCTGTTGGCTTCTCCAACCTGGGATTCGTTTCCAAGGTGAGGCTTAGTGGCATGTTTTCACCTGGAGCCAATAATGGCCACTAATTCCTAAATTCTTAAGAATAATGGCCTATGCTGGAAAGATGACCTGCTTTATGCCAACATTCAATATGGACTTTGAACTGGAGCTAGCACTACTATTGCTAAGGGCCACATACAAGATATACATCCCTTTCACCTCATTGCCTTGCAGTATCAAAGCCATTCCCTTCACAGACAGTATGAAGTGGATACGTGAACCTTTGTGAGGGATTGCAGATTTAAATGGAAATCACTGTAGCAGATTCTATTGTGTAATATGATGAATTTCCAAGACCCTATCTAAACGCATAGTGTAATACATCAGAGCTTTCACAAAAAGCTGATAGGTTTGCAAGCCACAGGCATTAATTAATGAAGCACATACTGTCTTAATTAGCAGTACAAGTGTTGTCCGCTCTTGGGGGAGAAGGAGAAGGGTACTGGGAGGTTTTTATTGTGGGTTTTTCTTAAAGCACTAACCATAAGCATGTGATTGGGAGAGATTCGCAGCTTTTATTTAAAAAAAAATCCTAGCCTCATGATAATAAACAAAAGCTTTAAAGATTTGAAAGCCAGAAGTTAGAGAGAACACAAAATGTATTTTTAAAAAATCTCATGATTTTGGTGGACCTGACTCATGATTTTTGAACACTTGGGGCTAACAGTACTGTGTAGTATAGCAGGTCTGGAAGCATTTGCTAAATTGCTACTGGAGTTGTGCATGAGCTGCATCAACGTGAACGTTTTCTGTGTTCTGTTTTCCTCTTTAAGAACACTACAAGTACTCTGAAAGCCGTGTGGAAAAAGATGGGAACTTTCTCACCAGCCGTGGTCCTGGCACCAGCTTTGAGTTTGGCCTGGCTATTGTTGAAATACTGATGGGGAAGGAAGTGGCTGATCAAGTGAAGGCTCCTCTTATATTGAAAGATTAGTACAAAAATCTTGATGAAGGGGAGGAGAGGGAGAACACAAACTGAGATGGAAAGTTTCTTGTTTCTCTTCTTAAGAATAATCAAAAAGCTATGTTCTGCATCAAATATATTTGTGAGGTGAACTCGTTTAGCACAACATTGATGTGACTAGCAGTCACGCTTATATTAGGAACTGGAATAATTCACAGGCCAATGGTTTTTGTTCTTAAAGAAGCTGACTTAAATGGATCTGGTAGCTAATGAATCTTCTGCCCTAGAAAGATCTGTGAATGTAAACAATAGTGTTATCCGTTTAATAGTTTTTGTTCATCTGATTCTGAAGCTTGTTTGCTTGCTTAAATAAAAAGGAAAGGAAATCTGTTAAAAAGTGGATTGCTGCTTGTGTTTTGTTTCATTTTTGAAACTATGCCAGAATTTCTATTACCAGTTTGGTTAGCAATGTTGTGATCTTAATTTCCATAGAAATTTAAACCTAGAAATGTGGGCATCCTTGTGACATTACATGTGACATCTTTCTTGTGTCACAGTTCTTGTGACATCCTGATAAATGCCAGATTAAATTGTTTATCTCCATGTTGGGCACTTTTACAATAAAACAAAACTTACTTTTATATTTTTGACAATGTATTGAATAAATAAGGAAGCCTTAGTTAAATCAAGTCCCATGCGAACTATAATTTTTTTTTTTTAATTTGTAAAAGACAGCAGGTGCCTGCCAACAATCAGAAATATCTCACTTTCATGGCATCCCTGAGTTCTTTCAGATAGTGGCTTATTTGGGATGCTGTTTGCATCTGCCCGAGACTTCACTTTCTTTATAAAAACAAAAAAAGTTATTGCAAACTAATTTATCACAATGCTGCATTTATACGGACAGCTGCTAAAATCATATTTATTAATAAAGCAATAAAAATAAGGGGGTTAATGCTCAGACCTTGCACCACTGTTGGTGAGATTCAGTCTTGCTTATGTCAGAAACCTTTGCTGGCTACATTCTAGTCCCAACTGAATGTCTGCCTTATCTAGCTGGCAACACATAGCCTGGTGACAGCATGTGTGGGGAGGAGTTTTGTAGATTAGGGACTTGATTCTTTCTTTCTTTCATGCCTATAACTCCCTGACTCCAGGGACATTGCTTCTGATACATACTAATATAACTCAATGCATAATAGGGTCCTAGGTCCAACATGCAATGGCAGAGCTGTGTAGAAATGGTTACCCCGAAGAGGGCTGCCTTATAATCTTTTGCTTTTAATGAGAAACAAATTCATTCAAACAACTTCTGTACTGTAGAAGAATATATTTGTTTAATGCTTAAACTATGTACCTGATCAAATTCAGTAAAAAGCTGCAGGCTCTACAAATGCTGAAGTCTCTTGCTGATTCTGAGAGTTTGGTTTTTAGAATCAATGCTTATATGGTAGTTCTAGTGTTCTCTAATACACACTCTTCTTGTCACTCTTCTTGGTGAAAGTAGCACTGGCAAAACCAATTAATTAAGAACCCCCTACACTTGTCATATTTGTAAGGTTGCAGCTAAATGATCCTTTCACGTGTGCTATTCAATCATAGTGACTTGGTTAATGAAATGTTAAAATAAAATTTGTCAGAAATGTTTTGTGCAATGTTTCTGAACAATGTGCACAAAGAGTCCTAGATCAGATTCTCCCATGTCTTTACCCCCCAACGTAGTTATAGAGCGCAGTCCTATACTCCCTTGGTCTCAACATGCTTGTTCGTTTGCTTACCACCAGACAATTATTCCTAGTTATACCTTCATTGTATTCCCCTAAATAATTTTGCTCCCTCATGGTGGCTTACACCTGTCAGATTCTTGTAGATAGTTATGTCTCATTTAATGTTTATCTTTCTTTCCGTTTGTCAGTAAGGGGCATGCACTGGAATCAAATTAACAACAATTGTGCAAGGCCACACTTGCTGTTCTTAGGCGTTAGCTTTGGGTCTGTGTTCAGAGTCTCTGGTGATTTACAGCTTTCCGTGCTGAAGGTCCTAAACCCTAACTCTGGCTAACATCCAATCCAGTTTTTTTAAAATGGCAAATATGGGGAAATATCTTTGTGGGATCCAAACATTAATAATAATCTAAGTATAGACAGTAGACAAGTCAAACTGACATTTTAAAATGGGATTTTTCTGCAAGGAGGGGAAGCACGTCCAGCATGCTGTGCTTCCTGTGACAAGCTCTGTTGAGTGTCTACACTACTGACTGCCAGTGAGGCTAAAAATCAATATGAGCACTGACAGTCAGGCTACATCTTACCAGTTTGGGTCTGATTTGTAATTGTATAAATAGCATTCAGCCTTCAGCTTTAATAAAGGAATTTATGGTTAAATTAGTGTCATGCTACTTCCCTGCATAAATAATAATGCCAGCATTGGTTAAAACATCAGCTAAACATCAGTGGTGTATCTGAACCAGATGTGCTTAGTCTCTGTGTAAAACTGAGTAACCTTTAAAAGAATAATTTATAGCACCATGGAGGCTCAGATGGTTGGGTAGTGAGACCCTTGACCTCTCTGTGCAGAACACAGCGTATCAGCCATGTTTAACAACTATGCCCCTTTCATGCCACTGACTATTCTTGATACAATTTGCTATTCCATTGAAAATGGTCACAAGGGCAGAAGCATTTCTTATCAACAGTGGCATTAATTGGAAGCACAACAAATAGTTCATCCTTCATTTTTTCACTAAACCTCTAATACTTTAAATATAAAAGGCATTTGGGCTTTTCAGCTTAAGAAAGCTGTTGCCAGACCATCACTAGCACTTTAAAATGACAAAGTAAATAAAAGATCGGGAATGAAAGTTAAATTCATGATGAGAGTGTCTGCATTACTGTAGTATGGGAATAGACTCCTAGATCTGGACTATTGTAAAGCAGAAATTAAAATCAACACATGAACCATGAGGTCACATCTGATTAATTTCTAAATCACTGACACATAATTAATTTAAAAAGTGAAGTTCAGACTTGTCATTACATTGCAAAATGGTATTACTCTGGTCAAGAGAGGAGTTAAAACAATCACTGAATTCCTAGCATTAATATTCAAAGAAGGCATTTTACTGTGAAGTTAACAAATTCACTTTGATCTGTTATAGTCATTCTGAAACATCATTGTGTTCTACCTTGTGATCTGGTCTTGTTCACTGAATTTGGGTATCATCAACTTTCAGTTTTCCTATAATGGTAAGTGCCATTATTTCAGTTCCATGTGACACTGTCATAGCCAAGAGAACAGTCTTCTTGTGTATTGAAGGAAAGTGAGTTGTGCTCCCGAGAAAAGGTCACCTCTCTTCCAACTTTTCAAGAAGCTAGACAATACAAAGTACATGTAACAGAATGTGTTTCAGGAGGAAAAAGTAAACTCTGGGGAGTGAGCAATGAGATAATGGAAGCAGTGGTCAGCTTGCATAGAAACGGGACTGATGTTTGTTAGAAACCGCCTAAGTCCTTCTAAAGAAGAGTTGTTCACTATATACGATGACAAGTTGTGGGTCTATAAAGGCTATTTACTTATTCAAGAGCTAGTGCTTGCTGTGAGTCAGAACCACCAGTGCTACCCATTCAGATTGCTTATCCAGGCTGGGCAGCTGTTCTGTCTGGCCAAACTACTCGCAGCCAATACCTGCTAAGCAATGGTGAGAAGGATATTAGCATCAGCAGCAGTGGCAAAGCCAGACTAGTATTCTGCTGCCCCATAGCAGGGAACATTTCCTGAGCAGTTGTCTCTGGAGCCATCGGCTCTTTGGCACCATATAGTTACTTACCAGCCGTTAACTCTTGTGTGCTGAAAGTATTACTGCCACACAGCCACAGTGACCCTCCCTTCACCCATCTAGTTTAGAGTCCAGCTCCAAATGCTGCTTTTAGAACTAGAGAAGAACTATAGGGTGGTTAGAGGGCATGGGCTATTTATACCGTAGGCCTATGGACTATAGGACTCGATGTTATGTGTACATCAGGGCAGTGGTTTGCAACCAGGGGTACATGCATCCTGCGGTGTATGCAGGGGTACATCAGCTCATCTAGAGATTTGCCTAGTTTTACAATGTTACATAAAAAGCGCTAGCAAATTCAGTACAAACTAAAATGTCATACAGACAGTAACTTATTTATGCTGCTCTATATACAATATATTGAAATGTACATACAATATTTATATTCCAATTGATTTATTTTATAACTATATGGTAAAAATTAGAAAGTAAGTAAATTTTCAGTAATAGTGTGCTGGGACACTTTCATATTTTTATATCTGATTTTGTAAGCAAGTAGTTTTTAAGGCGAAACGTATCAGATTCCTGAGAGGGGTACAGTAGTCTGGAAAAGTTGAGAGCCACTGATTTATACCGCTCTATATACTACACACTGAAATGTAAGTACAGTATTTGTATTCCAATTGCTTTATTTGATAATTATATAGTAAGCAAGTTGTTTTTAAGTGGGGTGGAGGTAGTACACAAGACAAATCAGACTCCTGAAAGGGGTACAGTAGTCTGGAAAGATTGAGAGCCACTGCTTCCGCTTCAGAACACAAGCCAGCCACTAACAGGGGTTAGAAACACATGCCCCCCCCACCCTAATCAAGAGGTTATTCCTTAACTTAAAATTAATGGAGATATCCCATCTCCTAGAACTGGAAGGGACCTTGAAAGGTCATCAAGTCCAGCCCCCTGCCTTCACTAGCAGGACCAAGTACTGATTTTGCCCCAGATCCCCAAGTGGCCCCTCAAAGTTTGAACTCACAACCCTAGGTTTAGCAGGCCAATGCTCAAACCACTAAGCTATCTCTCCCCCACTAAAAAAATGACTGCCATTACCCATTGCTTTAAATGGAGCTAAAGACAAATGTCCCTCAGCCTTCATAGCCATCACTTCACACAGGCTATTGTCCATGATGAAGTTTCTTGCACCTTCCTCTGACCTCGCCATTATCAGACACAAGCCCAGGAGGTCCATGTAGGTCAGTTTCCTATTTGGTATGCAATCACTACGTTTCTAAATGTGAATGGGTCAAGGATGGTTAAAATGCCAAGTTGGCTACCGTTGAGCAGTTTGAATAGCTACAGAGATTTTTTTTTTTAAATGAAACCACGTCTCATAACAGCTTTTGTTCGGCACAGATGCATTGAGTGGGTATCCAGGAGCATTTCACAGTTTGAAGGTAGTGGAAACACCAGAATTTTGAATAGTCAGAAGAAACCAACATTAGCAAGTATTGCTGGGCTTTTTCCTGCTACTTTCAATCAGGGATACTGAACATTTGTCACTGTCATATAATTTGTTTAAAAGCCATTTTAGTTGCCTTCTTGCTCCTTTGTTTTTGAATAAATAGCCCAAGACATTAGCACCAATAGCCTGAAGATGTGACCTAGAGTGACAAACACCTTGAAAAGTGAGGTTATACAATAGAGCCTTAAAGATATGAATACCAAAGTTATGGATTGACCAGTCAACCAGACTCCATGCGAAACCAGAAGTAACCAACCAGGCAGCAGCAGAGACAAAAAAAGCAAATATTGTACTGTGCCTGTATTGCATCTGAAAGGTAGGCACAGCTGGGCTGCCTGTCCCCACCCTTAACCCTCCCCCTCTGCACAGAGCACCCACTCACAGCTAGGAAGTGAAGCTGCTGCGATTCCCAGGCAAAGCTGTGTGTCCCTGCTGCCAGCCCAAGGCAGCTGGTGCAGGAGAAGCACTGGTGTCTGCACTGCTTTCCGATAAGCTGTGGGTACTATTTTCACCACCACCCCTGGCTGGGGGAACGGAGGGTGCTGTTTTCACACACCCCAGCTCCACCGGTAAGAGGGACAAACTGTTTTCACTCCGTCAGCCCCCTCCACCCTGGCCGGCAGTGAACACAGGCTTGCCTGGGCCAGGGAAAGAAGCTGCCAGCAAGGCCGCTGCCTAGCTGCCTCTGGAACCTGGTCCCGAGTGTGAACTGCTGGAGCGGAATTGCCTTTTGTTCAGTTACAAACATTTCACAGTTACGGACAACCTCCATTGCCAAGGTGTCTGTAACTCTGAAGTTCTACTGTACTGCATCAGTCCCTTGTGCTGTTGCACCTAAGGATATGGAAATTCACGCCATGTCTGGAGGTCTCTTCCATCCGTGGGCCTGTAACTATATAATTCTAGAATTGAAAGCCTTGTAGCACTTGTACCATTTGCAGAGGCGAAGAGCTAAAGGGGCTTGGCTGATTTAGGAGATTGAAGAGAGGTGGAAAGACCCTTTTGCTGGAATGCAACGAACAGATACCATCCATTAATCTCGCCAAGTGCTGTGTCTAAAAGATGATTCTCTTGGCAAGGAGCAGGAGGCGCTTGTTTTAAGGCTGCAAGAACCAGCAACCCTCTTGACATAAAACTGAAAGGCCATGAAATAACAATACTGACCTGGACTGAATTTGCACTGGTTTTGGTTTTATGAAATACACTGTTGAGCCAATTCCAGTTCATAGAGTCAGATATTCTCCTCCAGGGTGGGTCGCCCGACTCAGGAGCGCCAGGGGCAAGGAGGTGCTGTGCAGCAGTGGAGAGTGAGCACTGTTGGTGCAGTCAGAAACTGCTCCCAGCTGGCAGGGGCACACGGTGTGTGGGAGGCACCCAGATTTCTCCCTGCTTCCTCCCAGCAGGGGGTGCGGGGGAGGAGTGAGCACCTAGGGGGCTGTGAGTGGGGGAGTGAGTAGCAATGCCGGCTGCTCTGTGCATCCATGTCAGTTGCCCTATGTGGGTGAAGGGGGCACAGTGCAGGGGTGAGGTAAAGAGGTAAAGTGCAGGGCATGGGGCACAAGAGGGGGATGGGATGCCTGAGAAGCCAGGGACAATGGGGGGAGGCACCACGCCCATAAGGACCAGGGCACCAAAATATAAGTTTGGTCAGGGACCCATTTTCCTCAAGGCCAGCCCTGTTTGTTCTCACAGAAACCACAACGAGTCCCTCCTTGCTGACCAGATTACGTGGATGAGAGATTGACCGCTCCTATGGGCAGGGTTCAGGCCTGGGGCAGCACTAGGCTGCTGCCTGTCAAGTACGCTTTGCGCTAGGGACTGACAGTGACAGGCCTGTGGCATCTCCCCAGCACTACATTGACCCTAGAAAAATTTTCTAAATTACTTATGCAAAATGTCAGCTCTTTTTGTCCCAGTTTTCAATGGTTGGTGAATCCTCTAGGTTTTTTTGTTACGCCCCCTGGCCTGGCCTCTTTTGCTAGGGCTTTTCCAAACCTACGATGTAAACTATGCTTTGGAAATATTTTATTCCCCATCTTATATAGAACGCCCTAGTAACAAGCTTTGCCCGCATCAACTCTTGGGTTTGCCTTGTAAGTAATACTCAGAACACTGTTAGCGCCAAGAATGAAACTCAAATTGGTAACAACGTGTAGATGCTGATAGTGTTATGCCACCTTGTGGGATATGATAGTTACAGCAACATTGCACTAGCATAAATGACCTTCAGGATGCATCCCCAGTGAAATGTTAGCATAACTGTGGTACACCCACTGGCCCTGCAGGACTTAATTGGAATCCTGCACTTTCCAGTGCAGAAGGCGTATGTGTTAATGTTTGATCATTATAAAACAAAGTACTGTATTTTAAAAATAAGTACAATAAATAGCTAGTCATTGCCCTAGCTCCCTGAAAGGGTGGGAGGGCTTGCAACTTGGGGATCAGCTTACACAGAGTATAGGTAACTAGCACATTTATTTCAAAGTAGTCTTGAATGCTGCAGTATTAGAATGCTCTGTGCAGGGCAGGCTAACGTTTAAATTAAAAACAACATTCAGTGCTTAAAGGTGCGTAATTCCATTACCTGATTAAAACAAAGCCACATGAGTGATCAGAATCAAATAAAGTGTTTTAACCTGTGGATAACTGTTTGAACTCACAGCTTCCAACTGGAAGTAAGATGGGCTAGAAAATGCATCAGACCATCTCCCAGATCCAGCCCCCCTGCTGCTCCAACAACAGCCTCACATCTTTCTTCAGCTGGGCTTTTTCTTAGGTTCCCTACACTGACTAGCTTTACTGCAGCTGGGTTTATTCATGGATGGAGAGAAATCATTGGCACTGGGGTGTTGCCTGGGGAAGGTTAGCACAGCCAGGGCATCACTGAAATGGCCCATTGGCTGCTAGCCTAACACAGAACAGCCCTGAGGGTACTCTAATTTATGCTGGGCAGAGCCCCGTGGCCAGACAGCCCAAGGATTGGGGGGAAATGCAGAGGTGATTTTAAACCAGTTTTGTACCCCTCCCATACAAGATGCACAGTGCACCCTGCCTAGGACTCAGGATCAGCCTGTATGTCCCAGGCAGAACTTTGATAGAGTCATGACAAAAGTCCCTGGCTTCTCCTGAGGATTTAAGGCAGCATGTTTGTGGCACTTGCACGCAGCACAAGCTCAGAATGTTTCTGGAGTAGGGGGTTCTGAACAATAAAACCCCATCTAACTGTAACGGCAGAACCTTTGCTCTGACTGGTTTTGCAGAGAGCCTAGAAAATACTG
Source organism: Trachemys scripta elegans (assembly GCF_013100865.1). NCBI lineage: Eukaryota > Metazoa > Chordata > Testudines > Emydidae > Trachemys > Trachemys scripta. Next base: position 213,711 of record NC_048316.1, on the reverse strand, counting down.
GGCAAAATATTTACCAAAGAGAAAAGGGGTTTTCTGCAAATGAAAGAAGTGTGGGCTATTTTAATCCTCTTGTAAGTACAACAGAATCCATGAGGGTGTGCTCCTCCAGCATCATCTCCGCCCTGGGTCATTAGGCCTGTGGCAGTGGAAAGGCCTCTGTCAATGCACTGGAATTATGCAGATTTTATGGCATAATAGAACATTGTCCATTCGTATTGCTTAAGCTTGGATGCAACTGCTTACAGAGTAAGGATTCCTCTTATGCAGTACTGAACACTGTCAGTCTCTGCCCAGGTGAACACATGCTTAGCTGTGTGACCAGGACACAGGCAACATTTTCTTGACTAACTTGTCAACATGATAGACAGCAAAAGGATGATAAATCACCAGGTGTCACCTATTATGCTTATAGCCTTGTGCATTCTCTAAACTGTCACAACAGCCACTAAACAACCATGCCCAAATTACAGGGCAATGTAATTTATAGGCCAACTGCTGGGGTCACTCACACTACTCTACTCCTTATGCCTTAGTATGCAAAGAAGAATGCTTGAAGTGGCAAGGGGACTATCAGCAAGGATGCGACATGTCCCATCTATCAGGGTTTTGTGAAAAAAAGATGTGGAGAAAATGTGGCGCTACCTTTAATTTTTCTGAGCATATCCCATGTATATTAGGATGTACTCCTCACCCCCGCGTGAGAGAGATGCTTAGACCATCCCTCGTATGTGTGAGAGGAGGAAGGGTGCCGTGAAAGAAAGATGGTCCAGAAAAGAGCAATACTGAGGCTTGCTCCACTTGCGAGTTACAACACCGTAAAGCCACCCCCAGCTGTAACTCACTCCCCGTCCACACTGGCAAGGCATTTGCAGCACTGTATCTCCCTGGTTGCAGCGCTGCATGTACTCCACCTCCCCGATAGGAATAGCGAGTATCGCGCTAGCGCTGCAGCGCCAGCGTGACCGCCCAATGCGCTGTGAATGGCCTCCAGAATTATTCGTCAGTATCCCGCCATGCCTGTTCTAGCTACTCTGGTCATCACTTCAAACTCTACTGCCCTGGCCTTGGGTAACCAACTATGTGACCCACCCTTTACATTCCCCAGGAATTTTAAAAATCCCTTTCCTGTTTGCTCATCCCAGCGTGGCGTGGAGTGCTATCTGCGAATCTTTCCAGGTGACCTTGCTCCACGCGCCAAGCGAGCCCCAGCATGGAGCAATGGCGAGTTGCTGGACCTCATCAGTGTTTGAGGGGAGGAAGGTGTCCAGTCCCAGCTGCGTTCCAGCCGTAGGAATTACGATACCTTTGGGAAGGTATCAAAGGACATGACGGAAAGGGGCCATGACCGGGACGCCCTGCAGTGCAGGATTAAAGTCAAGGAGCTGCGGAGTGCCTACCACAAAGCCCGCGAGGCAAATGGCCACTCGGGTGCTCCCCCCGCGACCTGCCGATTCTACAAATTGCTGGATGTGATACTTGGAGTTAACCCCACCTCCACTCCAAGCACCACCATGGACACTTCAGAGCCGGGGGGGGGGGGGGGGGGGGGGAGAAAAAGGAGGAGGAGGAAAACGGGAGTGATGGTGGTGGGCCAGATGGAGACACCCCGGAATCCCTGGAGCCATGCAGCCAGGAGCTCTTCCTCGAGCCAGGAGGAAGGTAGCTAGTGGCAGCGGCCGGTACTTGGTGGAGGACAAACAGAAGAGCAGGTTCCCAGTAAGGGTTTTTTTTTCCAGGAAGGAATTTTTTCTATGTGGGCACTTTGGGAGAGGAGAGTTAAGCATGCATGCCTAGATGCGGTTTATCACATTGCGGTAATAGACCTCAGTAATCTCTTCGAATGTCTCATCCAGAATGTGTGCAATGCACTTGCGCAGGTTTATAGGGAGAGCCACCGTGGTCCTTGTCCCAGCCAGACTAATGTGTCTGCGCCACTGTGCCGCGAGGGGACCATTGCTGCACACAGGCCAGGGCGGAAGCCGCATTGCAGTCGAAGACCCTCCCTTGCTTCCCAGGTCACCCTCAGCAGCGAGACATCGTCCAGGACAAACTCCTGTGAAAAATATTGGGACAGTGTTTAGTGTAGGTGGCCCCTGAAGCTGTTGGCTCTCCCCAAGGCACAGAAACCCAGAGGACAGTGCAGCCCTGAAACAATCAGTCCCCCTTACTCACCATTTTGAGGCTCCCGTGGGATATGTGTGCTCTGTTTCGGATGGGAAAATTATGCTATTGTGTAGACCCTGTGTGTTTTCTATTCCTTAAGTGCGGGGGGAATCATTACTCTGTCTGGTATAAACAATGCTGCCTCTGTTAAATGTTACGTTTTGCCTATACAGCTGCATCAACCTTGAGACCTCAGCCGTCCCTCTTATCGCCTGCTCAGAGACTGCAAAGACTCAGGAAGAGACCACGAAAAAGCAAAGAAGACATGCTGCAAGAAGTGATGCGGCAATCTATTAAAGAGAACGAGAAGGCACAGAACTGGAGGGAGAGAGAAAGCAGGATCTGCCAGGAAAACGCAGCGCACCGGCGGCAAAGCACTGATTGGCTCATAAGCATCCTGGAGCGCCAAGCAGACGCTATCCAGGAGCTCGTAGCCATGCAGAAAAGGGGAGCAGGACCGCAAACGCCACCCCCCCATGGCCCTTGTCCCAAAACTCTGTTGTGCCCCACTGTCACCTCCAACCCACTTTCCCCAACTTCCGTGTTCTTCCTGCCACCTGCTGCCTCCAATACCAGTATCTTCACCACCCAGCCCTGAAAACCACAACCCTTACCCTCTGCACTCAACCCCCATCACCATGCAGTATAGCTGTCCTGAAGTGCAGCACTCACTGCCCAGCACAGCAGATGGGAAACACGTGAATCTGTGATTGTACTGTTCCCCACTCCACCCCCTTGTTTCTTTTCAATAAATAAAAAAAATCCATTTATTGAAAAGGGGGAAAATTGACACTGAAAACATTCTTTATTATTGCATAAAATAAAAGACTCCTTAGCACAGGAAATAAACAGGCACTGCAAGTCTGCTTAGCAAATACTGATTCCTAAAGATTGGAACTACTGCACTTCACTCCCGTGCAGGGCATCAGATATCACTGCTGGTTTTCAGCCTCAAATTGCTCCCTCAAGGCATCCCTAATCCTTGCAGCCCCACGCTGGGCCCAATAATAGCCCTGCTCTGTGGCTGTGCAAATTCAGCCTCCAGGTGTTGAACCTCAGAGGTCCATGCCTGAGTGAAGCTTTCACCCTTCCCTTCACAAATATTATGGAGGGCACAGCACGCGGATATAACCGCGGGGATGCTGCTTTCGGCCAAGTCCAGCTTCCCGTACAGAGATCGCCAGCAGGCCTTTAAACGGCCAAAGGCACACTCCACAGTCATTCGGCACCCGACTCAGCCTGTAGTTGAACCGTTCCTTGCTGCTGTCAAGGCTCCCTGTGTAGGGTTTCATGAGCCACGGCATTAATGGGTAAGCGGGATCTCCAAGGATCACAATGGGCATTTCAACTTCCCCTACTGTGATCTTCTGCTCTGGGGAAAAAAGTCCCGGTCTGCATCTTCCTGAACAGCCAAGTGTTCCGAAAGATGCGTGCGTCATGCACTTTTCCGGGCCAGCCTGTGTTAATGTCAATGAAATGCCCACGGTGATCCACAAGCGCCTGGAGAACCATAGAGAAATACCCCTTCCGATTAACGTACTCGGATCCTAGGTGGGGTGGTGCCAGAATAGGAATGTGCGTCCCATTTATCACCCCTCCACAGTTAGGGAACCCCATTTGTGCAAAGCCATCCACTATTTCCTGCACGTTACCCAGAGTCACGGTTCTTCTGAGTAGGATGCGATTAATGGCCTTGCAAACTTGCATCAACACGATTCCAACGGTCGACTTTCTCACTCCAAACTGGTTTGCGACTGACCGGTAGCTGTCTGGAGTTGCCAGCTTCCAGATTGCAATAGCCACTCGCTTCTCCACTGGCAGGGCAGCTCTCAATCTCGTGTCCTTGCGCCGCAGGGTGGGGGTGAGCGCCTCACACAGTCCCATGAAAGTGGCTTCTCTCATCCGAAAGTTCTGCAGCCACTGCTAGTCATCCCAGACTTCCATGACGATGTGATCCCACCACTCGGTGCTTGTTTCCCGAGCCCAAAAGCGGCGTTCCACAGTGCTGAGCATGTCCGTGAATGCCACAAGCAATTTCGTGTCGTACGCGGCTCGATAGCATCGTCGGACTCCTCACCCTCACTCTCACTGTCACTTTGGATCTTAAGGAATAGTTCGACAGCCAAATGTGACGTGCTGGCGAGACTCGTCAGCATACGCCTCAGCAGTTCGGACTCCATTTCCCGCAGACAGATCGCGCTGCACAGAAACCGTTGAAAGATGGCGCCAAAGGTGGACAGAAACAAAGGGATTTCTGGGATGAGAAACGATGCATCACGGGGCATTGGGACAGGACCCAGAATGCCCCGCACCTACTGCCCCCTTCCCACAACCCACGGCGCCAGAATGGGAAGAGGTGCTCTGTGGGATAGCTGCCCATAATGCACCACTCCCAATAGCGCTGCAATTGCCGCAAATGTAGCCATGACAGCGCGCTGGGCAGCTGTCAGTGTGGACAGACTGCAGCGCTTTCCCTACTCAGCTGCACTAAGTCAGGTTTAACTCACAGCGCTGTATATCTGCAAGTGTAGCCAAGGCCATAGGACACTGTTAGAGCCAAGAATGAAAGATTGGTAACAATGTGTAGGTGGTAATAACATGTTTGGGGCTCAAAGGGAAGCTGCAGACTTTAAGCAAAGAAGCGCCTCACGTTGCCTGAATCATTCTGTGTAAAAATGAATAGTGTCAGTGCTTCCAGAGTTTTGATGACAGTTGCTATCTGAGATTTGAAGCAGCTAACACCTTTGCAAAATTAACCACAGCTAGATTTAGTGCATCCCAGTGTTTAAGTCATCCAACAACATTTTATGAGCAACCACAGGTGTGGCTTTCATGTATGACTCACAAAAAAAAAAAAAAAGTTGTGTGTGGATGAAAATAGGCATTTTGGGCAGGGATTAAGCAAGGCCAGAATTACAATGCCGGATGGGTGTGTGTGGCGGGGGAAGGTTAACACCTCTTTCAGTCTATACAAAGGCTAATCACAATGTTACTAGTTAGAATTCTTTGCAATTATAGTTGACCAATATTAAGTACATATGATAGAATTAAAACCATGCACTAAATTTCCTGTGGAAATAACAGCTGAAAAACAGCTGCCAAAAACAATAGTTCAATACTATGTTTTGTTAATACTACCACTTAGAAAATGTTATCAAGAACTGAACACAATGCTTCCAGAAAATGAGTCAGTTTTACATAGAACATGCCACATCATCTTTTGCTATCCTCTGTTTAAGCTTTTTCCTCTTGACATTTGCCTGAGGGAGATAAGCATTCATGTTGTGCTGCAAGCTCCAAAGGAACATGATCCTTGTACTCCCAGTTGTCTGTGTGTAGCCACCTGTTGTCTCTTCTCTTATATTTAGTTTATAAACTCTTTGGGGGCAGGAACAGTCTTTTTGTTCTGTGTTTGTGCATAATCTAGCATGGGAGGGGGTTGTGGTCTAGGACCAGGACTTTTATGCACTCTGGTAATATAATTATTACTCCACTAGAAAGAAACACGCCATGACCAAGCTTTTAGCCTGTGCATAACCCCGAATTCTTGACAAGGCTGCCTTGATACATATACCACAGGAATCTGCCACCAATTAGGGTATGTGCCCATCCAAAATGGCATCTTTGTGCAAGGTGTCATTTCTCTCTCATTTCCAACCTGGATTTGCATCACCAAATCTTTACACAGGAATACAACCGAGGTTGATACTACAAGAAAATGTGAACTCCAGGTATGGAGGCCTGCAGTAATTGCACTTCCATGGGACCAGTGCCTGTTGCCACCTAGGAATTCCTGGGAACACTAGTATCAGAGGGGTAGCCGTGTTAGTCTGAATCTGTAAAAAGCAACAGAGTCCTGTGGCACCTTTAAGACTAACAGAAGTATTGGGAGCATAAGCTTTCGTGGGTAAGAACCTCACTTCTTCAGATACACGTAATGGAAATCTCCAGAGACAGGTATAAATCACATTAACACCACCCTATACCGAAAACCCACTAACCGCTACGCCTACCTTCATGCTTCCAGCTTCCACCCCGGTCACACCACACGATCCATCGTCTACAGCCAAGCACTGAGGTACAATCGCATCTGCTCCAACCCCTCAGACAGAGACCAACACCTACAAGATCTTCACCAAGCATTCTCAAAACTATGATACCCACACAAGGAAATAAAGAAACAAATTAACAGAGCCAGATGTGTACCCAGAAGCCTCCTGCTACAAGACAGGCCCAAAAAAGAAACCAACAGAACTCCACTGGCCATCACCTACAGTCCTCAGCTTAAACCTCTCCAATGCATCATCAGTGATCTACAACCCATCCTGGACAATGATCCCTCACTTTCACAGACCTTGGGAGGCAGTCCAGTCCTCGCCCTCAGACAGCCCGCCAACCTTAAGCATATTCTGACCAGCAATCACGCACCGCACCATAACAACTCTAACTCAGGAACCAACCCATGCAACAAACCTCGATGCCAACTCTGCCCACATATCTACACCAGCAACACCATCACAGGACCTAACCAGATCAGCTACAACATCACCAGCTCATTCACCTGCACGTCCACCAATGTTATATATACCATCATATGCCAGCAATGCCCCTCTGCTATGTACATTGGCCAAACTGGACAGTCACTACGCAAGAGGATAAATGGACACAAGTCAGATATCAGGAATGGCAATATACAAAAACCTGTAGGAGAACACTTCAACCTCCCTGGCCGCACAATAGCAGATGTAAAGGTAGCCATCTTACAGCAAAAAAAACTTCAGGACCAGACTCCAAAGAGAAACTGCTGAGCTCCAGTTCATTTGCAAATTTGACATCAGAAGATCAGGATTAAACAAAGACTGTAAATGGCTTTTCAACTACAGAAGCAGTTTCTCCTCCCTTGGTGTTCACACCTCAACTGCTAGCAGAGCACCTCACCCTCCCTGATTGAACTACCCTCGTTATCTCCATACTGATTTATACCTGCCTCTGGAGATTTCCATTACTTGCATCTGAAGAAGTGAGGTTCTTACCCACGAAAGCTTTTGCTCCCAATACTTCTGTTAGTCTTAAAGGTGCCACAGGACCCTCTGTTGTTTCTTGGGAACACTAGGTTATTGCTAATTGTTAATAGTGCTGTAAATTTTTAAGATGTTGCAGAAAGTTTAGAACAATGTCAGTCGGCACTCCCAAAATCTGATTTACTTTCTGCTTTGGTTCAGTTTCAGGATGTTAAAAAAAAACTCCAAAACCATTGGTAGAAGGTGCCTAACATTGTGACCAGGTAGTAGATAATGTTTTCACCCCTCAGCTCATAGAGAGCCGAGAATTCACAGCATCATCTGCTTTATGACAAATTATACAGTTGGGAAAGGGCTCATAGTTAAGTGAGAGCAATATGTCACCTGGTAGGCAACCCAGTCTCCCTCATGGATGAGGCAGGGATTCTGGAGGAATGGCAGAAGCATTTATTATCCCTCAACTATAGACATGGAGTCTAGAAATATTAAATCACATCTAATCCATCAGAGGGGCCAGTGCAGGAGAGTTCCCTTTTCTGATTTCAAATCCATCAAGCAGTGGGGCTTCCAAAACTTCCACTGGGAGATTATTGTATAGCACTTAAGTATGTATCCATAGAGAAGACCTTTTATAAGGTTACCCCAGCTATTGAAGAAGCTGTCAGTGGTATTGATACATACTCATATATCCCCCTCCTTCCATTCTAAAATGCACCTTGCTCTAATCTGCATACTCCTGAACTGTTAAGAGGACTCTATTTCTAGGCATGTCTACTTTGCAATCTGCTTGTCCTGACCAGACCTCCCGTCTAGCAAGGGGCTTCCTTTTACACAGTACTGACCTCTGCCAATCTCTGCCCTGGTGAACACATGCTGCCCAACCCCTGCACATTCAAACATATGATCAGAAACTCTTATCAAGGCATCACATCTTGCTTGTGCAAGTCTTATGTGCCAGTGGATGAACAGAAGAACCTCTGCTGGCTGGAGCCTGCAGAGCTGCCCATGTAGCAGAGAGGCTGATTACTCATCGGGGTAGCTGGAAACATGACTTGCGACCCACCCAGGATTTATCCCTGAAAATATAGAGGAATCCTAAACAGTCTGGGGATGTACACAAGATTTCCCTGCTTCCTTGGCCAGTGCCCTCCTAAATTTGCTGCTAGGGAGAAGCATTAAGCCATGGAATAGGTTCAGGGTACCTGGGGAAACCCCGCTGTGACGGTCCACGCCCCTACAGTTGCGAGCGGCGTGGACTATCCGCCACCGTCCGTTAAATAGCCCTTCAGTCCAGGGCAGTATGGCCTAGCGGCCAGTGTCTATGACGTCCCCTTTACCTCAAGGGGACGTGGCCTGACGGCAGGAGTCTGTAACATAGCCCTCTGTTACCGGGCAGTAGGGCCTATCAGCCAGAGTCCCAGAAGCAACCCTCGGGTGGATGGTAGCGTGGCCTAGCGGCCAGAGGCCATGTCATTGGGGTGTGACTGCCCCAGTAGGGGGACCCCGACCCGGGGCCCTAACAGTAGCGTAGTGCTTTTCCACCAACTCAGCAGGGGGATCCGAACAAAACACGCTGAGTTTCTCCGGGGGGGCGAGGGGGGGGGAAGGTACCACTCTGTCACCCTTCCAGGGCCCCTTCCTACCAGGCTCTCTATTGGGGTCTCCCAGGAGTCGTTGGGTCCTTGGTACTTGGAGAATTCGGTCGTCCCCTGGGTCTCCTCCAACTGCCGGGCTGTGGACGGTGCCTCTTCCCGGTGCAGCCAACGGCTGTGGCTGGTCCGCCGCAGGAGCTTCCCTGGCAGGTCCTTCTCCTACAGGCTCCAACCCAGAATGAGCTGGTCTCCCTCCCTTTATACTCCTATAGCACTTGGAGCATGCCCAGTCCGCCCAGGGAGGCGGGACTTCCGCTACCAGTCCCTGGGGCTTAACTCCTTCTGGGTTAAGGTGGGGTAGCCTGGCCCCACCACACCCACCATAAGGCTTTTTAGCAGGAAAGTGGTCAGCACTGGAAAGCATCCCGTATAGAACAATCCTGCACTGTCCTTGATGAAATTTAAAAAAGCTCATTAGCTCACGCAGTTCAGCTCCAATGTCTATGCTTCAGTTGACAAACAAGAATGGTAGCAGTTCAGGAGAGAAAGGGTTTCCACTATCATGGAAAGACACCAGTGATCGTAAATTTAGAGTCACACAGGCTTGTAGTGTGCAATTCCTGTTAAAGCCAAGAGGAATTAGGTGACTAAAACCATGCAAAATTTTGGAAATTTGGGGGTGGGGGGGGAAAGGAAAGCGAAAGGAAGATTAGAGAGTTTAGATGCACAAAAATCAGGAACTTCCCCAACTTCATTACTAAGCAAGTGTAACAGGCCCATACACAAAGCCTCCAGCTTGAGGAGGAAAATTGACATGGCTACATGAACAGAAGACATTTCAGCCCAGAGGATAAAGGACTTCTCTGCCTTCCCCATCCTTTCCCTCACCCCCAAAAAACAAAGTTATAAGCACCTGAAAATGAACATGCTTCTGTCACCATAATAAAAAGTTTATGACTACCATGAAGGACACCACATAACATTATAATGTTGGCCTCTGAGTCCACACTTTAATTGCTTGATTAAAATTCAGCATCCTTCTTAGCAGAAGTTATTTCTCTTACCCCCTATAAAATAGAATTACTGATGCCTAGGCTACCCCTCTCATAAAGTAAGTTAAGGTCACTCTGTTAGTGTGCTGGACACTTTAGGTCAGTATTAAGACCAAGTCTCTGTCCTGCGGAACTCATAAGTCAAAAGAAATAGCACAGCCAAAGACTGGTATGACAAACCGCAGTAGTATTATGAGTGAACAGAGATATCTGCTTCTTAATTTGAGTTTTACCTTAGTTTTGTATTTTGTTCATCTGAGAAACCTCTGCTGAAGGCAGAGCTAAGGCTCTCAAACCTTTCAGGAGCAGAGAGCTTTAAAGGAGAGACTTGAAAGAAAAGGTGAAGGCATGACGGACTGGGTTAGGGAGGGGTTTCCAGGCACCTGGGGCCACATGGAACAAGGCCTGGAGACAAGAGTGGGAGGAGGACATGAAGGGGGTGGTTAGTCATGCAGCTTGGGTGGAGCAGACAGGGTGAGGGGGTGAAGCAAAAGGAGAAACATTTCTAGTGAAGAGACACCCATTAGGCTACAGCATGGCTGATAATCAGCACTGAAAACCGGCTGCAATTTAGTGTTGCAGCTGGTTTGTCAGCTACTGCAAGAAGATACGTGAGAACGTGTAGTGTGTTCAGGCATGTGATTAAATACAGCTCCACTTTAATGACAGGCTGTAGCGGCAATTCCTAAATTCATACTCTACCTAAGAGGAATTCACAAAAGCCCCAGTGCTCTTATAGACTGTATGAAAACCAAGCACAGGAATACTGCTGAGATGATGTATTCCAGTAGATCTCAAACTAGCGGGGAAACAGGCTCACCTGGGCGGGTCCAGAGCAGACAATAGGACTGGAAAAAGAGGCAAGTGGTTACCTGAAAGCCACTTATCTTTCCTCTGTGCTTCCACAGCAACCCTCACTGCAGAGGGCTCTAAGGACAGCACAAGCCCAGCGACCCACATTTCTCTTCACTGCTCCACTGGTACTCAGTGATCCTGCAAGTACATATGCGACTAGCCTGATGATGGCACCAACAGCTCTGAACAGGTTAGAGGAGATTGTGGTAAAATCACTATGCCACCAGAGCTACAGCAATGGTGGGGATTTTTAAGAGAGCTTCATGCAGGTTTCAGAGTAGCAGCCATGTTAGTCTGTATCCGCAAAAAGAACAGGAGTACTTGTGGCACCTTAGAGACTAACACATTTATTAGAGCATAAGCTTTTGTGGACTACAGCCCATTTCTGTATCCGAAGAAGTGGGCTGTAGTCCACGAAAGCTTATGCTCTAATAAATTTGTTAGTCTCTAAGGTACCACAAGTACTCCTGTTCTTCATGCAGGTGTACCCTAGAGGTCTCTCTAATCATAAGAGCTAAATAATTAGCTTTTGTTGCAAAAATAAAAAGCCCTAGGTGTGGAAATTCAGTGGATATGGAACCCCTATAAACACGGGCCCTACTTATCTTGAAATATCACTAGCCTACTCTACTTCACAGGGTTATTTGGATTTAATAGCTAAAGTGCTTAGATTACAAGATCATTAAGTCAGGGACTATCTGCATGCTTGTCTATTCACTACGTGCTATGTACTTTCTTGAATATCTTTTCAGGGCTCATGCACCAGGTAAGTATTGTGTTGTATAAACAATGCTGCCAGCTTCTTTCCTATTGAACAGAAAAAATTAGTTCGATTATAGAGTTATACTTTATTTCACCTAGAAAAAACATCCCTTCCCCTACCTTCCCTCTGTCCACTTTTGAGCTTTTTAGCCTCGGAGCTTTTCAGGTCAGGAACACTGCTGAGCTCTTTTGTGTTCGCTACAGTGGGTAGCACATTGTGGGTGCTACCGGAAACAATCAATAATAATAGGTTTACTGATCTTGATAGTCTGTGTATCATGAATTTATGGCACATCTTATTGGCCAACATAAGTTAGACACACCCTAAAATAGGCTGGCAAAGCTACACAATGAAATGAAACCAGAACAGAAGATGGTATGCAACGTGAATGAGTAAACACTGCTGTAGGAACCTTAAGATTAGATCAAGAATTGCAAAAGTTAACTGTGAAGCCTTAAAATGTTGTATTAACATTGTCTGCATTTATGCAAATTTTAGAAAAAACACACTGAAAACTAAAATGCATGAGACTTATATAAACCACAAATAAATCAAGAAACATTACATGTATCATAAATAAGTATATTATAACTTTATTAAATTCAAGACATGACAATATTCAAAATAAAACAAAGTGAATAAAATCCTTTTGTTCAATACTGTACACATGATGCAGAAATATCAGTGCATTTTCTATAGCATGTATTTCACCTTCATTTAGTTTGTACTAAAACATAAGTAAGCTTTAAAATAGCTCAAATAGCTCATTCAGCAGTTTAAACTGTAAACAGCTTGTTCATTTCTGTGAGGAGGAGAACATTATAGTAATGGACCTCCATTAATGAGCACCTCTTCTCCTGTGCTTATCTATAAAAGGATAAATATGTGGAAGTATGCACAAGAAACAGCTAATGCACAAGTGTTGCATCTCCCCGGACCTAAATGGAACAGTGAGGCAGACTATGCGGGGTGGGGAAAACGGAAACAGAAAGAAGCAGTATTTGAAGCAAAGGTAGATGTGACTGACACGGTTTGTAAATGGAATCATGTTTAATTTACCAAAAAAAAAAAAAAAAAAAAAAAAAGACCACACAACCAGAAAATACTGAATAGAAACCAGAACACAAGACCAGCTTGTGTTGTGTTTCTGTTTATAATACAGTCAGGAATTTGTATACTAGATAAGGATGTAGTCATTGCTGTCCATTTACTAGCAATTATGGATAGATCTCTTTCCCCTGTCAATTTTAGGACACTAACATGCATTCCTTGGCCCTCTTAAGGAGATAACAATGGGTGAAGGTTAGCAGTAGCTGGTCCAAGTCTCTGCTAGGTAAATCTGCCGAATTCTGCCACGTGCCTGTTAGTGGGTGAAAGAATCCAAGAGGCACCATAAAAAAAAGCAGAAGTCTAAGCCCTGTTGGAAGCTACTTCACTAAATTCTACTTATATCCTACTAAGTTTTCAAAATATTGGAGATATTAAAAAACAAGTCTAAACACTTTCCAATACACTTCCAAGTCTTTAAGTAGATGTCAATTTCCTTCTAGCCAGGTTAGCACATCCTAGCTAAAGAGAACAGGGTTTGTTCCCAGCAATGCCATCTTCTGCAAGAGATTTTAAAATGCCAAGCCTATCATTTTGGAAATGCCTGTGATATAACAAAAATACTGTACTGCACTTTCTTCCCTGATTTCGGTTTTAGACATCAAAACTGGATTTTTTCTTAATATGCCTTTACAAAATATATTACTCTAGGATAGTGTATAACTGGCCAATGTGGCTATGGTTACTCCATATGTTTGTATAAACACTTTACAGTCTTCATTATATAGACCAAGACAGGCTTAGTCCAGACAAACAATTCAGAGAGATATGCAGCATAAGATGACTTTACCATTAATACCCCACTTTTCTGCTGAAATGGGAAGAATTCTATTACTTCATTATTTGAGAACCTTTCCTTGGATCTCAAACTTAGCAACATGGTTAAGATCTACTCCATCCTAAGCAACTATTGTGAATCATGTTCCAAGAATCTATGGAGAAACCACATAAGACAGGTGTTTTTGTTTCACGGGGCCAACCATGTCCATTCTAGCTTCTGAGTCCTGCTTTGCTGTGGCAATAGCTGTGGTGCAGTCACCAGACCAGGACTTCACTTCTGAGTTTGAGCTGATTTCTTCTGCTTCTCTGAAAAACTTCTCATACTTGTCCAGATATGAAGGCCTTTCAGGCAGCAGATAGTAGTGTGTTGAACTGGCCTTCTTACCATTTTCAATAATGGGAAGAATGCAAGGGACCCTGTTCGCAGATCCATCACTGTTTTGTCTTTGTAGAGCTTTGCTGCTGACATACTTAGGATCTGGGGCAAAGCTCTGTGTGGGAGGCATGACCCCATTGAGGTACAATGGCAGACTTTTAGGGCTCGGCGTACGGGAATTGCTCCGTGATAAAGGTTCTCTCGGAGGCACTTTGGGAGGCCTGTCTTCATCACTGTATGCACTAGAAGCGACTTCTGCTGACCACCTTCTATAATCCGGTTTGAGCGCCCTAGGAGGTATGGGAACCCTAGGGGGGACCTCTGGTTTGTCTTCATCAGAATTGGGAGAAGCCCTATTTAAGTGGCTAGATAGTCTCACTACTGGTTTATTAAAAGATCCAGCTGGCCCTGAATGAGACCTTCGTAAACGCCGATGCTGCTGTTGTGGAGGAGGACATGGGGTTTGTGTACATCCATTTAGGTTAGTTGTAGAGTTGGCATCTTCTGATTTCGGTCCTGCTGGGGCATCAAAATAGGCATAATTGATCTGTCCGCAGCCCCTAAAGCTCCGCCTACTTGGAGCACTGGATTTAAAAGGAGGAAGTCCATAATCATCTAACAAAAAGTCAGTGTCTGAACTCGTTAAGAATTCCACCTCTCTATCGACATCATCTGGAGAGAGGTCCTCAGAAATGGGCAGTGGAGGTAGTGGTCTAGAGCTGCGGTCATTGGAAGATGCAGAAGAAAACTGAGGTGGCCCACTCTTTGTTGGTGTATGAGGAGGCATCTCATCAGAAACACAGCCCACAGTTACCGACAGTTTGCTGAAACTAGGAACAAGATGATCTTCATGCTTTGAACTAAGCTTCTCACTTTTGGGACTAAGAGAAGATGGGCTGGATTTCTGAGGTGGGACCCTGACACAGCTTTCAGTAAAGCAGTAGCCATTTGTTGGTACAGGGTTTGAAATGTGCCCTAGGATGGGAAAATAAAGTTAAGAATGTCCATCTACATCCCCACCACGAATTTATGGCAGATGATCTAACCATTCATTTGCCCCCAATTCAGCAGTAGGAAAAATGCACCCTTAAGAGTTTTGTTAATTAAGGTATTAACTACAGTAATCCTGAAACACACCTGCATAACAATACATTTATGAACAGCCAGCTGTTGTCCCCTACATATAGCTTGCCTTACACAGCACACTGCATCATTCTTAAGCAAGCTTCACAGCATGCATCCTCAGAGTACTCCTGGAGGGATTCTGCAAGACTGTGCACCCACAGAAAATGCCCCTCCTCCCCCCGCAGATTTCCTGTGTTTCCCTACAGAAAACGGCAGGGAAGCGGGGGGGAGGGAGAGAGGGTGACAATGGTCACAGTTTTGGGGGGGATTGCCCCCCTCCAAACAGAGGCGAGGCATGGGGGCACACAGGGTTACATGCCACTGCCCCACCCCTTGTTCTGCAAGCGCAGAGCTGCCCAGCTGAAGGAGGCTGTGTCTTGGCTCTGATGACTCTGCAGCTGAATGCTGCCTCCAGCGTCCTACTGCCAGTCGTGCTCCCCTTCTGTGTGCTGGGAGCCTTCCCGCTTTCTATTATGTACAACGACATGCAGTGTCCTCTCAGCAGCAGCTGGGGTTCCCCCGTTAAGCAAGCCCATCGAACCCTCACCCTGACAAGCCCTACCTCCCTACACTCAGATCCCTCCAATGAGTCCCCCACACCCAGACCTCCACCCCACTGATCCCCCACCAGCTGCACCTGGACCTCCACTCCATCAAGCCCCATCTCCCCACATCCAAACCCCAACTACCTTCACCTGGATCTCCTGCAGAGTCCCATTGCCCCTGCAACTGGAACATCTCAACGAGCCTGTGCATTCAATTCTTCCACTAAGCCACCTGCACCCAGATTGCCCCACAGAAACATCACCTGGATCCCCCCACATTAAGTCCCTCCACACTTGGATCCTGCTGGGCTGAGCCTGCCCATCCACACCTGGTGCACCTGTCACAAGGGAAAGGGCCCTGGGACATTTCTGGGGCAGGCCCAGTCCTTGCACTGTGTCAGGGTCAGGTGCAGCCTCTCACTGCCAAGTTTCTGTACTGGGGGAAGGTGGGGGCTTCAGGGTGATCTCCCACTTCAATGCTCCTCCTGTGCGCCCCACTGCCATGCCAGAGCCACATTTATTTATTGACAAATAAAAATTTGCTGAATTTTGCAGAATTTTAAAATATTGTGTGCATAATTTTTAGGCACAGAATTCCCTCAGGAGTATCAAAGGGAGTATATTCAACACTATGTAATATATATAAGACTTGTATTCTAGCAGTGCTCCAGTTAAGTAAGACAATTAGAGACCCAGGGCACAACTTACCTATCCTGGAGACAGCCCTGTTTTAATGTGTTTTAACATGCAGTTGATTCGCCCCAACCACTTTGCAACTATTTCCACAGAGTTCTATCCTTGTGAGCAAGTTCAGCTAAATATCTAACACTCAGCTTCTTACACACTTACACTAAATATTTTCCTCAGAACAAATAAAAGTATACTATTAAGATACTAGGCAAAAAGTCAGAAATACATTGGAAAGAGTCAAAGTAGTGTTTAAATTCTGTCACTAGAGGGCAGACTGGTGTCTAAATTCAGAAAGTCTCCCCTACTGTAGATATTAAAAGGGACAGATTGTCTCCAAAACCACTTCCACTAAACAGTTTATATCAATACATCTCAAAATCTTCAGTGTACATACCAACAGATGTACAATTTTGCTGTGCTGATGGATTCAGATTATATGCCATCGCTACAGGTTCCACATTAAAAAAAGTCCTGAAAAGAAAAAAAAAATATTCTAAGTGAACCAGTTATTGGGTCCACCTATGTCACATGCTTGGTAAGAACTCTCAAATCCATCTGCAAGGTTAATTCTCCCCACTTACTTTTCAAACCCATTGTGGCCACTCCAGCAGGTTTTCAGACTCCCTATGCCTTGGCCATTGTGAAGAAATCCAGTCTTTAATGGACCGCTCATCTCCTGAGCAATTCCTGCTGTTGACATTGTGCCTTGCTCTGCAATGTTGCCAAACTTTAAAAATCCACAGTTCTCGCCAGGTATCCTGCAGCTTTCATTCCCTTTAGAGGAAAGGAGGGTGTAAGTACCACTAAGCAAACATGAGTGAGTCTCCCATTTTAAATGCCACCCAACTCTCTGAATTACAGTGACTCCTTTGTGCGAGGGCCCCTCTGGCCCAAACACCTGCTGAAAAGAAGGAAATATTTCACACATCACAGAAACAGAAGGGCAAACACTTTTGACTGTAAAAACAAATCCAACAATTAGAATAAGTTCTGTAAGAGTTCATTTTTGGGGAAACATCAATCCAAAGATTTTCAAGTTTCAGTAAAACAGGTGATGAATAGAAGTTTTATGCCAGCAAATTCAGACCTTGTACACATACCGACAGTTACTCAGACACACCAATTTTGCCAAAACATACAAATCTTTGTATAACATTGTATTAGACAAACCTCCCTCTGTATTATTGTGATAAGGAGTCACTTTGCCAAGGGTTTTAACCTGAAAGGAAGCCGAAGCACAATAGCCTGACTTCAAATGTAATCTTGTCAAAGACTCATTCTAATAGACTGAATATAAAGTGACTGCTTAAATCAAAGGTTTGATCAATTCACAAGTGTTTCAGATAAGATCATTATATTGAATAATCACTTTAAGTGTTAGCTACTAGAAATTCATTTGTCGGTCTCACAAGGTTTCCTGCTAGCATGTATCCCACAACAGTTCCAAGCTATGGAGTTGAGCAAATCTAAACAAAGTAGAGTCATCCTTTTCTATGAAGCCTGTTTTGAATGTGTGCACAATAGTTTAGTAGACACATTCACATTGGGAAACAGATGTTCTGGCAAACACTTGAAATTCAATTAGAAATTGTAATATAT
Source organism: Trachemys scripta elegans (assembly GCF_013100865.1). Lineage (NCBI taxonomy): Eukaryota > Metazoa > Chordata > Testudines > Emydidae > Trachemys > Trachemys scripta. The sequence goes on along the minus strand of NC_048316.1, from coordinate 196,043 downwards.
GGAATATGCTGCTTTACAAGGTTTTGCTTGTGTGAACCCACCGACTCTCCCCCCCAATTGCTGAAAGAACAGCTGTACATTCTGGACAGTGGAGAAACTGCAACTCAGTGGAACAAGACTGCATAAAGTGAGGAGGATTAAATATAACAAGGCAGGAGAACCTCAGTCTCCTCACCTGAATACAGACACTAAATGCCCTAAAAAAATCACTTTAGAACAGACCCTTTACCTGCTCAAGGAGTACAGTGTACTGTTTAGGGAAAGATAAAGATGACATTTACATGATCATGAAGAGATAGATGTTTACTGAACATGATCTATCTGTTACACTCCACATCACTGGGTACTTGAAAGGAAATTCTCTCCAAAAAGTAAAACCAGACATGGGTTAGGGACCAGATCATGTTCTGGCATGCTTTTTAAGGGATACACAATGAATACCCTGTACTGTTGATTAGTTTGGTTCTCTCCCACCTCCCCTACCTTTCATTATTCCATCCCCTAGAAAGCGTGTTCAAGAATAAGTAAGGAACCTGCCTGTTCTCTGTCTAGAGAAAGCCAGTTTGTGCACAAGTTTTTACAAACCATGAATAGCCATGCACACATTTGCATCAATTCAATCACTGCAGGTTGTTTCTTTCTTTCTCTCTCAACCCAAGCGTTTCTTAGTCAGACATGTTGCCAGAATTTAGAAGGGAGAACATCAGCTTTGCTGGAATTGTGCAAGACTAAAACTCTGCCATTTTTTCTATGACAGGATCGCACCATGGTCTTAAAAAAAAATAAAAATCTTTATTTCAATAGAGTATCTATGAAAAGGGAAAAGCTGAAATAGACTATACACTTCTTAACTACGAGACACTACAAAGCAGCATTTATTTTTAACTTTATCTAGTTAATTCTTACACCACTAAATCAAGTTAGACACACTCCTCAAACAATGGAAGCTAGGGTGGATAAAAATCTATGATTTAAAAATAAACAAAAATGATTTATTTAAATACATTTTTGTTTTTAAAAGTAAACCAATTTAAAATTAAATTTGAAATTATGATAACTTACATTAAGGCACATATTAAAAAAAGTAAAAGCTATTAACAACCTGAATAAAATGAGTTACGCTGCTTAAATACACTGTAGCAATGCAAGTTTATCCTCCTGGTTAGCAAAAAGTACCAAATTTAGCATAAAGGCTATATTTAGTTCCAAATCAATATGTTTGAATGGTTACCAACCAATAAGATTAAAATTTTCTTTAAGAAATACATGGATATGTAATTCCAGAAAGTGATTAAAGCCATTCTATTAGCTGATAACTAGCAAATGAGTTGAAGATAGAGGAGACCCCAGTTAAAGTATTAACCTCTGATTCTTTCAGTTGTACAAGGACAGACAGGGCTATCCACTACGGGGCTGAGACTGAAGTAGGACACTGATCCTCAAACTCAGTTTCATGTAGCATTAAAGACAGACATCAATCCAGGCCAATTTATATCACATTGGGCAAGTGTCCTAAACTAGAAATGTTTGTTCCAATTGGAGTTTGACTGCTTATGTCATGAAGATGTGTCAACATTTTAAGTCTTCACTTGTTGCCTAGAGGACAGGTAAGGGCTCAATTTACTAGCTACTTCACACTTGTTAAGTTGTTAGAAGTGGCAAGAATTAGAAAATGCAGTTTAAAAATAATCCGTAGGCTAAAATACTAAGAATGGGTCCAAGCATTCACACTAGATTTGATTTACCGCAGTGTTTTCACCTTATTGTGCTTACAACAACCGGCAAGACCACAGAGAAAGTGTCTGTTGCAGTATTAAAAAAACCAAGATGAAATAGGAAGGAGACTGGTGTTTAAATAGTTTGAAAGCACATGTAGAGTAGAGTGCTTGCTCCGATTACATGAAAAAGCCTGCAGGGATTGTAAGAGGACCAGCCTCCACCTGCTCCCATGCCAAAACCACTAGTAGTAATTAGTGTGTGTGTCAACCTCCTAAAATGCTGTCTAAATCTCAGCTTTCAGAGTGATTGTGCAACTATTGCCAGCTCTGAAATCCCCTTGGAGTTCTAAGCTTCCATTTCAATAGACACTTAAACTGATAAGAACAGATACTACGCTGGACCAGAGCTATTACACTCAGAAAGGTACTTCTCATTGTTTCCATCACCTAGTTTTCTGAATTAAAAAAATTTAGACAATTTGTGCGTTCATTAAGCCTACTCACTTCTAACAATAATCTCTTTGTGAATTCACAGAAGGTGACCTGCCTCTACATTTCAATAGGGAAATGTGAATGGACTGTTATGAAACTGTCCCAGCTTCCTACGTTCTTGAAGTGGGAGTAGGAGGGGAAGCAAAGGGCAATATAACTGCATGTTCTTCTTTACTACCAAGTCAGTTTTACCTTTTTGCACCCTGGGTTTAAAGAGTTTGTGCTACTATTTTAAAATACGTAGCAAACTGCTTAGCATTGTGAACTTGAAGCTTAGTAAAGAGCAAGCCCTGAGAATCTATGAAAGACAGCTGCATTAACTCTTGCTTTTAGATGGTACACTCTCAATAAGGTTACTGAGGAATACATTTGAAAGTCAGTATTGTTCATGGATTTATGAACATCATCAATTTGCAGCAGAAACTCATTTTACAGAGAAGGTGGGGTTATCATGTGACAGTTACTGAGTTTGTGCATTAGCAAAGATTTAATAAAGTATTGTACTGTCATGAAATCACATGACAATTTAATTCATTTTTACAAAATATAATAGGATATACTATCCATACCATAAATAAAGCTAAACTGCACTTATCAAAGTAACCAAACTACCATTTCCTTGGTTTATGATGTTTGTTGTGCAAATGAGTGAGTTAGGAAGTTTGGTTTTCACAATGGGTTTCCCAGTTATGCTGATAAACCCTACTTGCATAGACTAAAGTGATTAGAAAGATACACAAATTATTATAATTTTCAGGTCCTCCCAGGCTTTTATCTAGTCAAGAAGCTAAATTACAAATTAGTTCTTGCTTCAATCACTAAACTCAGCAGACCCAAGCTAAAGCAATGCAAAATAATGAGTTTGTGGCAGTTTGGTTAGCAATGTAACTGTACAAGGAGAGAATTAAATTTAAAAACATTCTTCCCAGACCATATTGCCACAAGTATAAATATTTGGATGTTACGATAGCATACAATATATGGCATGCCCTATGTAGATTTTTTTAGCAACTCTCCTTCTGAAAAAAAAATATATCTATGCACATACTACAATTATATTGCAGCTACAATTGCTTTTCATATCTGAACAGAAATTAAAATGTGAATTTCCATTTCTCAGCTCCAACTCAATCTACTGTTGTGATCTTGCAGCAATGTTTTATCAGCCATTTTTTCTGAAAGCTATAGAATATTTAGATACCTCAGTTATTTATTTACTGGCATTACTGTCAGGCAATCATCATCACAGTACTCAAATTACTCCTGGGTGAATTCTGTGCCACTGTGAGTGCACAGAATTCATGACCCCCACAGATTTCTTTGCTTCCCCACAGAAAAATGACTTTCAGACAGGGAAGCAAAAGGAAGCTGCAAGAGCAGTCACGCACCACTCCTTTGCAGCACAGGTACAACATTTCAGGCACCCAGAGCAGCCGGCTGAGAGGTAAATCACCGCGGGACTGGGGCACCCCACCCAGTGGCTCCTACCCTGAGCCAGGATCAGCTGCTAGTCCTAGCTTGGATGGAGGCAGGAGAGGACAGGACTTTCTCTTCCCTTGCAAGAAGTAGCTAGGGCTGTGTCAGACCAACCCCCAGAAACCTCCCCCAGCTGCAGGAAACTCAACATGCTCCCCTGCTTCCTGCCCCCATCACTCCTCAGCTATGGTGGAGGGGTCACTGTACAGGGAACTGCTCCCACATCCACTCAACCCCTGTGCATCCAGACCTCCCATACTCAGACTCCCCTGCCAAGCCTCACCCGGTACATCCAGAACCCCGCTGGCCCTCCATGCCTAAACCCCACCCCACTGAACCTCAACCCCTGCATCTGGAGCCTCCTTGAACCCAGACTTCCAGCCTCCAGACCCGCACCCCTGCACCCAGATCATCCCACACTGAGCTCCCTGCACTGAAACCATCAACCTGAGCCCCCACATCCAGACCCCACCCCACCAAGCCCCATTTCTCCAGCACTCAGATCGGCCCCCCTCCCACCGCTGAGACCCCCACACCCAGACTCCTCCGCTGAGCCCCAACAACCTTCATCTGGAAGCCCCGGCACAGTCCCATTGCCCCTGCATCTGGAACCCGCTCCCCCACCCCCCCCATGAGCCTCTGTGCATCCAGATCCCCCCACACCTAGACCCCCCACTGAACTGCCTGCACCCAGATTGTCCCATACGGAATCCTCACCCCACACTGAATCCCTCCACACTTGGATCCTGCCTGATTGAGCCTACCTGCCCCACACCTGGCACAGAAGGGCATGTCCCTGGGTGTTTCTGGGGCAAGCCCAGGCCTTGTGCTGTGTCAGGGTCAGATGCAGCCTCACCGCTGAGTCGTGTCCCAGGAGTGGGACGGCTGCAGGGTAATCTTCCACCTTCATGCAGCCAGTGGCCTTGCTCCCCACTGCCATGCTGGAGCCTCTGCATTTATTTATTGACAAATAAAACTGGTAGAATTTTAAAATATTGTGCACAGAATTATTAATTTTGTTATCACAGAATTCCCTCAAGAGTATCAAATTATTCTGATATGCACAGGAGGTCAAACTGTGCCTTAAGAATGCACCACACGTAATGGAATTGGATGCAATTTGCAGTGAAAATTGTTGAATGCCTACAAAAAAACTGGACAGGGATTACACTCTGTGATGCTACCTGCTGATCATGCTCTATGACATAAGGAGTTAAAAGCTGCATCCATCTATTATACATTCTCAGAAGGAAAAAAATTGCTCCTTTAAAAGCAGTAAGAACACATGTTCTTAACCTAATTTTGCTCACCTTGCCACCACATATCATTAACGAATCTCAGAAGCAATTCATAGGAGGGGCACATTTTTGTCATACAAGTCATTCGTTCAGCTTAGCTCTTCCTTATTTGACAATATGATGTAATTTCCTCCTAGAATATACTTTTAGAAGGGGATTTCTGTTAATTTGGAATGATAGCTAAGCCTTTGTGCTGTTTTTTAACATTTAACCATTTCAGATCCTAATTAGAAAGCCTATTGCTGTTACTATTTAATCTACTTCCTGAAACTCATGGCATACTGTAATTAGGCTTTGAAAGTCTAGTTTCTCCAGTGGTCATTATATAATGCCAAGAAACCCACATCCGGCAAACAATCCTAATAACAGAGCTTATTTAAAACTATTTGTTTTATACATAATTGTATCTTATTTGTAGAGCACCATAAGTGTCCTCAGTGCTTTTCAGAATAACAGGACAGTCTCTAATCCACAGCTGTGATCTAACTCACAGAGTAAAAATTCAAGCCTTTATTTGGATTTTTCAACTCTGAGCATCAATCTTTAGGAACATTATATACACAAAACAGACTTAAAATATATTGGATAACCCTTGGACAAACTGATCTCTCAAGCACCTGCTTTGTCTCATCAATCTTGAAAAGCTTCATGGATGAATCATGTTTTAGGGAGAGATTTGAGTGAAGAGAGTGGTAGTTTGGTGCACACAGACAGGAAGACTGATCAAAGCATAAAGGGCAGCAAGTAGGGTGAAGATGACAAAGGAACAAATAGCTTGGAAAACTATGGACAATAGGTAGAAATAAAAGCAGAGATGGGCAGAAGTGGAGTTGTGCAGAAGCTTAAAGTTGTGGCAGAAGAACAGCTAAAGCAACTAGAACAGCTGTGGGAGAAAGTGATTTTTGGATAGATTGAAGGGACTTTTCTATTTGCCATCTACAAGGGACTTAGCCCAGGTTTAACTGTACTTAATTTGGTGATTCAAAAACAGTATTTTGGGGGAACTTCTAAATTGTAGACTAAAAACTAACAATTAAGTAGTGAAATGACTGCCCTGCCTCTGCTTGTCAGATTTCAGTCTCGTGCTCAGCCTTGATATACAGCAGTGGTTCCCAACCTCTCTCAACTACTCTATCCCTTTCAGGAGTCTGATTTCAGCTCTGCTTTCGGCGGGGCTTTCGCTGGAGCTCCAGGAGGCAGGGCTTGGACTTCAACATGTATCTTAGCTTCACGGGGCCCTTTCTTGCCACCCCCTAATGCAGGCCCTGCATTTGCAGCCGCCCTAAACCCATCCTCTGGTTGAGAAACATTGATACTGTAGATAGAGCAGTATAAAGAAGTCATTGCCTATATGAATTTTTAGCTTGTACTGACTTTGCTAATGCTTTTTATGTAGCCCGTTGTAAAACTAGGCAAATATCTAGATGAGTTGACATACCTCCTGGAAGATCTCTATTGCTGCCCCCCACTCCACTACTAGGGTTATGTGTACCCCTTGTTGACAACCACTGCTATATAGTATCATGAAGTCTTACAGTGGATATAGCCAGCTCGCATTTAAAAAAAGAAACAAAACAAAACCACCACAACTTAACACCTAAATAACTATACTAAATTTGATAAATTCCACATTACTGTACCAGAAATTCAGAATTAAGAGTTTTCACTTCTACAATACCTTATGTGCTGGGAAGGAGGGAAGGTGAGGGTCTTGAATCAAAACTTTAATTTCTCTCTCCAAAAGAAAGGTGTTAACTAAGCCCTAAAGAAACCTGTCAGCTTTCTGTCCAGGGCACACTTGATGAAAGCCTATTAGATTATTTGAATTTTAAAGGCAACTTGCAAAGGACAGACAAATGGGTTTTGTGGCCTTTTTAGCTTCTTTATGGTACATAAAGGCAGCCTCAGAGGCTTGGTTAAAATATTCTGCTTGTTTTCTACATGAGAAATGCAGACCACATCTGCCCTGGAGAACTCTATGGTGGTGGTAGAACTACTAAAATAACATCAAAAGAGACTAAAAGTGGGGAGACTTCAGTTTGGCTATTTAAAATGTAGGTTTGTTTTTGCTACTACCTATTTTAACTCCTGTGTCTATTCAGTATTTGGGACAAAGGCTGTCTTTGTTAAAGATTCACACTCTCCTCTTCCTCCCTTTTCCCCCGCCCCTTCAATTAAGGTGTATGAGCTCACAACAAGTACTGGAGGCAAGCCCCCACTCCCATGCCTCCCTGTGCCAAGATTAGGAAAGTCAGATCCAGCATTTCCAATCTTTTCAAAAGGTAAAGGCCGTCTACATTGGCAACTGAAGGACAAAATAGTGTTAAAAAAAAAAAAAAACACCCCTTGAAAGACAAAAGTTTTGCCAATGAATAGCGCTTTGCCTGCAGGAGAACTCTCCTGCTGACGGGGGTGCGAGTTTTGTCAGCAGAAACACAGACTTTTCACTGTGCCGGGGGGTGCTCGACCCCCCCAGCTCTACCCTGGCCCCGCCCCCACTCTCGCCCTTTCCTCAAGGCCACACCCCACCTCTTCCAACCCCCTCTCCGGAGGGGACCATGTTCTCCCTCTTTTCCCCTCCCCTCCCAAACAGCTGATTGTGGTGGGCAGAAGGCACAGGGAGGAAGGGGGAGGTGCTGATCCATGGTGCCTGCCAGTGGGCGGGAGGGGAGGGGAAGGTGCCGATAGGGGGACTGCCGGTAGGTGCTCAGCACCCACCATTCCCCCCCCCCCC
>NC_048316.1:105836-173372 GCF_013100865.1 Trachemys scripta elegans | reverse complement strand
AGCTGCCCGAGCGCTACCGGCTTCGGGCAGCCCCCATGCCTCTGGACCCTGCGCCCCCGGAGCCTGGGAGGGGAAGTGCCCGGCTGACGGCTCAGGATCCGGAGGCATGGGGGCTGCCCGAAGCCGGTAGCGCTCGGGCAGCTCGGCTCTTAAACAGAGCAGAAGAGTCAGGGGAGGAGCACAGCAGCTGGAGCCCGGGAGGGGAAGCACCGGCCGGGGGCGCAGGGTCTGGGGGCTGCCCGGCAAACCGTGAAGCCGGTAGCGCTCGGGCAGCCCTTTTTGCGTGGCTGGGAGGGAGGAGGGGGAATGCGGGGTGCTCAGGGGAGGGGGCGGAGTTAGGGCGGGGACTTTGGGGAAGGGACGGGGAATGGGCCCCCATGGAGTGTCCTCTTTTTTTATTTTTTAAATATGGTAACCCTCATACAAGAGATGTCCACTCTTTCTGAGTCACCATGGTTATTGTGATGCTTAAGAATTTGCGTGTTCAGATGACAAAGTTAAGAACTGTTGTCTCTACTGCATTTTTGCAATGTAAAAATACTTCAAGACTTATCTTCCTCATAACTCTATACATATTTATAAACCACTTATCACCATATTATCAAATTATGTTAGGGGCAAACCCAATGGTTATAACTACTCCATATTTCTATAATTTCCCTGTCTCTTGAACTCTGCATTAAGTATGTGAACAGCATGGTTTGTTAATGCTGTTAATGACAGTTTCTGATTAGCAGTTTGATAGTGTAGAAGGAAGCTTTAAGTCCCATATCTGGGTTATTTTGCAGTTACTTGCCTTTTAGTTAAAATTCACAGGCATTTTATTATTACAGGATATTGCCAGGTTTTGGACTCCCATTTCTGCTGAAGAGGATGATAATGTCCCTGACCCTAAGTGTTGTAATTGCTGAAGATAGTAGAAACACTGTTTCTGACCCTCTACTTTGATTAGCCATGCTCCAGATTCATTTCATCACAGTCAAATCCTTGCTGTTTTGTTTATTCCCTAATTTTTACTTTCCTGACTCACTAACGGGGCAGATCTTTTCCATTTTCTAAGTGCTGGCTGTAAGCAGAATTTTCATGTGCCACTTCTAGTCATTTCTGATGACTCATGAATCTGAACAGCACTCTTAAGAGCGTTTGAAAATAAATGCTAAAATCTCTTAAGATTGCAACATGATGAATCAAAGCCAATTTTTCTACCAGATTACAGTTCTTTAACATGGGAAGTAGAAAGCTTTATATTTCTGACCTCATTTCTCTTTTTAAAAATATAGGATGTCACATATACCGTATTGCACATTAATTCTGTGGATGACAATTTCCTTTGTGATCAAGCCTCTATCAATAGTAATCTCCTTGTTTTGCAATACTGGCTGCTATAACATTTCTGAGCCTTGCATGGTTTGTTCATGGGAGATGTTGTCCTTGAACAGGGGCTTGGGGCTTTATTTCGGAATCTTGGTGAGTGTGAATTATGGCTGGTTACTTATTTAAGCAAGGATAAGCAGCTTAGCCATTCTTTACTCTTTCTTCACCACCTTCTTAATGACAAGAAAGGCTGCCCATGATAAGTCATCAGTGAAGAAAACTAATGAGAAATTGCCCAAATGATAAGAAATGGATACAAGTTGTTCCCTGAGTACAGTTATGCTGCAACCCTTGGCACCTTTATCTTTATTACCAACCATGTACACAGACACTTTCACATTTACATTAGGGGGAGGGATAGTTCAGTGGCTTGAGAACTGGCCTACTAAAACCCAGGGTTGTGAGTTCAACTTGAGGGGGCCATTTAAGGATCTGGGGCAAAAATCTGTCTGGGAATTAGTCCTGCTTTGAGCAGGGGGTTGGACTAGATGACCTCCTGAGGTCCCATCCAACCCTGAGAGTCTGATTTCATTTGAAGATCCTTTTGCAAAGTAAACATGTTGTCTTTTTAGTTATTTGATATGCTCCCTTTATAGGTTTGTTTGTTTTTTTTTAACAAGAACAGAATCAAACCCAATATGGGACAATATAGCACAAAACCTTTCCCATCATCTAATAGATAATACTGGCCCAACTCTGAAACCCACCTTTTTTATTGTTCATCAGCCTGAAACCATGCCCATTCGTCTTCGCCTCAGACCCCAAAGGAAAAGAAAATGAGCCAGCTCACATACCTCTACCATAAACAAAATAAGACTGTTATAATACAGAGGAGGATTGTCTGTACCCAATTCAGGGATTCTATTCTAGTCACATACTTGGGCAGCACCATCAGCCAGGATGGTGGAACAAGCCAGAACATCCGGAACAAAATCAACAAAGCCAGGAACACCTTCAGGAGCTTAAATACAGTCTGGAAATCATCAAAATACAACACCAAAACCAAACTCAATATTTATCAGAGCTGTGTACTTTCAACACCACTTTATAGTGCAGCATGCCGGGGAATGAGAAAGTATGACATGTCCAAACTGTCTTCATTCTATATAACTTGCCTTAGAAAAATCCTCCGTATCTTTTGCCCCAGAACAATCTCAAACCAAGATCTGTTGACACAGTGCAGCCAAGAGGATCTGAGCACCATCATTGCCAGAGTAGCAATAAGATGGACACCTGAAGGCAAGCGAAAACTAGATTGCCCGAAAACATGGCAAAGAGCTGTGGAAGCTGACCTGAAAAACCTGGGGCACAGCTGGGGAACCATTGAAAGACTTGCCAGAAAGACAGGAGTGGAGGAGCTTCGTCACTGCCCTAAACGCCAGAGGCGTAATAGGAACACGATGATGATGATGATTCTATTTAGGTTCCTATACTGCATGTTTCAGTGGAGTATCCTAATGCCAACGATCTCCACATTTCATAAAATCCAAAGAATGCCTTTCTTTCTAGAGCAGAGCTCCCAGGCACACAGAAGGGAGTCCAGCATAGCGGATCTGCTCATGGACATTGAAGATGGAGAGACGTATTTGGCCTTTAGGTACCATGGTGATGGGAGCCGTATTAAGAACCTGAATAGAATAGAGTATACAGATAGTAAGATACACTCCCTAATCACATACAGGTCCAAGCTTATACTGCTCTGAAGTAAGGGAGATCAAACAGGGGCACCAGTATTATATTGAAATCATGACGTACAAACACAGGAAAATACATCTCAATAGAACAGCTATAGTGGTGGCAGGCCATGGTGTGCCATGAGGGGGGGCTTTGAACACCATGGAGCAGTGGTGGGTGGAGGAAGTTACTGTAGCCATGCAAGAGGGACTGTGGACCTAGCCAATTGGTCTGAACTATGCACATCCATGGACCAATAACCTGGCACAGGGAGAGTGCAGGTGCCCCTGGCTGTGCCCAGAGCCTGTAGCAATGGCAATGGACTGGCTGTGCCAGTGTGCTGCTGAAACGTACCTTCACACAGAGCCCACAAGTCAGGCTTTGCATGTATGACTAATATTTCCCCATAATGGTGTTGAAGGTGTTCAGATAATCTGGATCAACTGACACATCATATTCAGTAGTTGGTCCACAGAATTGATTTCTGATACAGTACAAGCTTGCTGCCCAAAGGCTACCTGGTTTGTGTGAGCTCCCTCATACTATACACCTTGATTACATCTCAGGTGTTTGATGCTCATTAGTATTCTGCTACAGCTGACAATCTCTCTCCACACACATCCTCCCATCATCTGCGGGTTTTATCACAAGATACAGATCTGGCCGACCCCTTATATATGATGCAGGTCAGGCCTCTGTCTAAACCAGGTGTTTGCTTGCCTAAAGCGGACCCTGCTTGTTTCACAGATTAGAGAGCCAATATTTTAACAAGTAAGTGGGCAGGATCAGCAGAAAGTGGCACTGATGACAGTTTCCTTTTAGGATTAGGAGTCACCATCTCTGTATTTAAGGAACATGTATACTTCACTGGCCCGGTGTAATTGCATCCACAAGAATCTGACATGCATTGGGCAGAATCAGCATGCTACATTTCCAGTCTGTCTATCCAGAAAACCCACAAAACAAAGGCAATACCTGGGTCAAGGAAGAAGGTTAAATTAGAGAGCAGCGTATGCAATTGTCTAGACAACAAATACAGACACATTTTAAAAGCCAGTCCATGTCAGGGAGTGGAGAATCTTGATTAAAAAGTAATTCTAAAGATATGCTGCCTGGCTTGGTAATCACAGACTCAGACTTTTTCAGTCCTGGCATGAGCATTAACTCAAAGCAACAGAATGAAAAAGGACACAGAGCAAGATTTAGATTCAGTGAACAGCCTAGACCAGAATGAAGCTTTATAAATTATCTGCAACCTGTTGCAAAAAGATGGCTCTTGCATGTGATCTGAAAGGAGAGAGCTTCACAATCATTTTAATCTCTTCTAGGAGAGAATTTTGCAGTCATGGTCCAGACTCTGCCTCTGTTCCCTGATCGCTCAAGTCTCAATAGTTTTCGTCTCTCAAAAAGTGAAGCTGTTGTAGTAGGTCATGGCTGTAAGGAGTCAGTCCCTGCAGTAACCTAGGCCCATCCCACAGAGAACCATGAACATTTTTCAGCACAAGGACTATGAATTTGGTCAGATATTGGATGGGAAGCCAGTGGAACAAGCAGATGACCAAAATAATCTGATGCTTAGCAAGTGCACTGCAGTATGGTGCACTAGGAGAAGCCCAAAATCCATTGAATTAATCTGGAGGCAGTGTATTGCGATAGCCAAGCCTAGGAGTCTCAGATCTGTGTATTACACTGTGGCCATGTCCATGGCTGTCAGCATGGGGCACAGACTCCTGGCTAGGAAAAGGAAAAGAGCATTTTCAGTTTGGGCATCTGTGACGGGCATGAGCAGCGCCCGTAATAGGCAGGGGAAGGCTGTGCCTGGGTCCCACTATCCTGGTCACCACCTGCCCTGGGTGAGTACCTCAGTACTACTCACTGGCCCCTAGTCTATACTGCCCTGATAGCAGGGGCTGGGTTATAGACTCTGGCCACTAGGCCATACTGCCCCAATAGCAAGGGCCGGGCTACTGACTAAACCCACAGGGCCACTCAGCCCCGAGACTCGGGGCAGTTCTACAGACTAACGGTGGTGCTGTAATGCACCTCTCCATTGCCCCCAAAGGGTTATGGGGGTGTATCAGCTCCGTGGCAGCATCACACATTAGCATGAGTCCAGGAGGACCCCAGAGTTGCAAACTATTTTCATAACTGGAGAGCAGACTTGACTGAAAGTGGATTGATGGTGCTAGCCAGATCTACTCCATGCAACTTGTGTTGTTCATTTATAAAGTGCCATCAATGCACATGGCATGATAAACTATGAGCAGATAGAGTTTATAGCCTAAGTGAACAGCAGCTGCAAGGGTATGATAAACAATAAACCAGTATAAACACAGGATGCTCAATGGGCATTATAACCAGACCGTGTCATGGATTATGGGGGATTTAAAAAAGCTGTTTGAAAGAAGGAAGGAATGGAGCATGGCAGACATTAATTGGGAGAATGGTGCAGGTGCATAGAGCAGCATGAAAGACGACATGAAGTTGGGAATGGATGAAGGAGCCAAAAAACATGGATAGGTGAGCAGCATGGGGGGAGTATATTAAGCAGGAGAAGGTGTCAGAGGAGAGGAGGTCAAGATAATTCTCATTGTTTTATACAGAAGTAGTTAAGTGATTTACTAAAGGACAGTGGCACAGACAATAATAGAACCCAGGAGTCCTGACTCCTGTTCCCTATTCTAATCACTAGACCACACGCCCTTCCTTAATTAATTAACAGTCAGAGGGACAATAGAAGTTTGAGTGCTAGAATTTGTCTGGTGAAGCCCATTGGCTCCCTCCTGGACAGAGTCTATTGAGATTGTCTCCGGGCATTTCATATTCTGCAGTGAGGAACAGAACAGATTATTAATGAAGTGAAGCAAACTATCAGGGGTGGCATAGTGGCATTTTTGTGCCTAGGCATGAAGAATGATGCTGTCCTTAAATGCAGAGGGGCCAGTTTTGACCTTGCAGAGTATACTAACTTGCTGAGCATCCATTTCCTATCCCTTCCTCATTATCTCCTTTGCCCTCCATGTTTCCTCCTCCACTCTTGAGCACGTATAGACACTGGAGGAGCAACTTGGTACTTATTTCCTTATAGGTTAACAATGAGGAATTCTCTCCCTGAGTGACTGATTTCCAAGCAGTCTTGGATATTTCTCTTTAAAACATAATTCATTTATATGTGTTTTCCCTTATCTGATTGGCACTTTCTATTCTAATAAACCAACACCCACATATTATGCAGCCAAATGGCCCTTTCAGTTAGTACAAATCATCATTTACAGTCCAACAAACTCAGTTGATTGTGCAAACCTGCAGTACATCCATAAAGCTTCTATCTTAGTTTGTTATGCAATGGTGAATCATGAAGGAAATGCAGAGTGTAATTAAGAACAGTGATGCAGAGATATTATTAGTGCGAAGCTAGAATCAGAGCATAAGTGATAATAATTTAAATTAAATAATCATCTGTATTAAATGCTTATTTCTATGTGTTATTTTCAGAAATTACTCAGATAAGCTGTCCGCTCCACAAATGCCAGACTTGTGTTTGGACAAGCTAAAAAAACACCTGAAAATAAGTTGAACTGAGAGTCCACTATTGAAATAGTCAAGGGAACTGAGGTGGATAAATAAGTCTAATAATTTGGTACATTGGCTATTTCTATTCTTGGTGCCAAGTACCTTCATTCTTGTTCTTCCTGAGATCACCAGGCTCAGCACTAATACTTCCAGGAAACTATGTGCTGTGATATAAGGCCTAGAAACACATTATCTTCTGTGCAGCAGAAGTGAGTTGGATAAGTGTTTTAAGGTTACCTCAAGACTAGGCTCTCACATGACAGGGAACCCCCCTCCCCTCTTCTCTTAAATCCAGCTGGTATAATTTTAACAATAACCTTATGCACACACAGAACAGGCCTCTGAAAATATTTCTGCTGTGTTTAGGGCAGGGCTAAGGTGAGCTGGCTAGTATATATACATAAGGCTATACTGCCCATTCAAATGGTGCACATGTCACAGTGCTCATCATTACTGATGAGTAACTGGAGTGCTATCTATTAGTTTGACTAGAACCCATGTTTAATCTGAAAACAAAAGCAGGAACAGAGCTATCTACAACAAAAGTGACACCAACCCAATATTGACAGGTTTCAGAGTGGCAACCGTGTTAGTCTGTATCCTCAAAAAGAACAGGACTACTTCTTGAAAGAAGAACAGAAGGACTTGTGGCACCTTAGAGACTAACAAATTTATGTGAGCATAAGCTTTTGTGGGCTTTCATCCAAAGAAGTGGGCTGTAGCCCACAAAAGCTTATGCTCAAATAAATTTGTTCGTCTCCAAGGTGCCACAAGCCCTCCTGTTCTTCTTTCAACCCAAAATTAATTATCAAAACAAATGAATGTCTAACTAGTAAACATGGCCAGAGTTAAAGCTATGAGTTTGTTGTTTAGGAGAGGCCTGGAGATCTGTGGAGGATGAACTATGGGTGTGTAGAGGAGCCAACTCACCCCTGCAGCACCTCCTGCTGGTTACTTCCAGGAATTAGCTCTTCCAGCATCCAAAGCAATCTCTGCAGGCTGGTTATCTGCCTTACCTGTAGCCCCGTGTCCCTCCCAGGACCCTTGTATCTAGGGTGCTGCCCCCTGGCAGTAACCCCTCAGTCTTAGGGTCTCCCCTCCCTGGGGAATCCCCACCCACTACCCCAACTTTGCCTCAGTCTTGGTTACTGCCTAGTCTCCATCTAGCCCCATTCACTAGGGCAGACGGCAGTATCAGCCATGCATCACAGGCAGAGGTTGGGTTTGGACCTGCTACCTTGGCCTACCCTAGGCTGCCCTCTGCAACCCCCAGTACCTGTTGGCCTTATGCTCGGCCACAGCCTGGGGCTTTCCAGGCTGGAGCTCCCCAGCCCTACTCCACTCAGGTACCCTGTCTCTAGCTCCCTACAGCCAGGCCCTTCTCTCTCTGAATGCAGAGAGACACTGTCAAGCTCCTGGTTCCCAGCCTCTTATATAGGGCCAGCTGAGGCCTGATTGGGGCATGGCCCAGCTGCAGCTGCTTCCCCAATCAACCTAATAGCTGCTTCCCCCTGCAACAGCCTTCTCCCAGGGCTGTTTTAAGCCTTTCAGGGCAGGAGCAGGTGTCCACCTCACTACAAGGTGGTTGATTGTCCCGGACACCTGTCCTTTCTGCGGCGTGAGGGAGACCCTGGCTCACGTTTACTTAGAGTGTGCCAGGTTGCAGCCCCTACACCGGCTCCTCACCGATATTATGTTACGTTTTTGGTTACACTTTTCCCCTCACCTTCTCATTTATGCACTCCCTATCCGTGGCCCCACAAAGTCGCGGGACCTCCTGGTCAACTTCCTCTTGGCACTGGCTAAACAGGCCATCTATAAAACCAGGGAGAGGAGGTTGGCCGATGGAGGTGCCTGTGACTGCGGGGCCTGTTTCCGATCCTCTGTCCGTTCACGTATCCGGGCAGAGTTCCTCTGGGCGGCGTCCACTGGCTCCCTTGAAGCCTTTGAGGAGCAGTGGGCGCTGTCCGGGGTTCTCTGCTCGGTGTCCCCGTCTGGTTCTCTTCTTTTGACCCTTTGACCACACTCCTGTCCCTGTTTTTACATTAGTTGTCCCCCGTAATTATTTGAGTTCCAGGTCCTGTGGATCTTCCCCTTAGGCTGGGGGGGGATCCTTTAGAAGTACGCCCGCCCACTTCCCGGAACCCAATAGGTACAAGGTGGTTGAGAAGAGGACTTGTTAGTAGAGTGCAATGTAGTGTTGAACGACTTAACTGCTTATCTTCTTGATTTTTATGGTTTGGGTTGGTGAGCTGTGCAATTTAGCAACCTTAAACCAAAATTAGGAAAGATTTTTTTAATGTGGAAAATAAGCATTAAATTTAAAGTAAATATAGAACTAAACTTTCCATAGTTATAGGAGTAATTTTTCCAACTATTAAAGATAACTGCTTGTGAATGTTTCCATAATTTCCCCCATTATCTAAATTGGTTGATTATGATTTCTAAGTTGCTCATCTGGGAGGAAGCAAACCCTGCCCCTTTCAAACTGCTGTACAGTAGAATCTCAGAGTTATGAACTGATCAGTCAACAACACACCTCATTTGGAACCAGAAGTACACAATCAAGGAGCAACATAGATAAAAAAAAGAAAAGAAAAAGCAAATACAGTACAGTTCTGTGTTAAACGTAAACTACTAACAAAAAAAAGGAAAGCAGCATTTTTCTTCTTCATAGTAAAGCTTCAAAGCTGTATTAAGTCAATATTCAGTTGTAAACTTTTGAAAGAACAACCATAATGTTTTGTTCAAAATTACGAACAAACTCCATTCCCAGGGTGTTCATAACTCTGAGGTTCTACTGTACTTTTATTTTAAAAATTGTTTAGCTTTCCTCTGTGAAAAGAAATCTCTAAGGAACAACAAAGTGCCTCATTGACAGTGGAAGATCAGTATAAAAGTGCATACTAACTAGTTACTGAATATGGCCCTAGATTAGGACTTCTGCTTTGACCAGCAGAGTTTGTCCTTCCAGGAAAAAACTGGAGTGTTTTAGGCTACGTCTATACTGCATTGTCTTCGGTAAAACTTTTGTCGGTCAGGGGAGTGAGAAAAACACATACCCCAGACCCACAAAAGCTTTACTGATGAAACGTGCCAGTGTGTACCGTGCTTTGTCAGTGGGAGGCTCTCCTGCCAACAAAGCTTCTGCCCCTCGTTGGGAGTGATTTTATTTTGTCAGCAGGAGAGCTTCAGTTCCTGCCAACAAAGAGTGGCTACACTGTGTACCTTATAGTGGCACTGCTGTAGCAGCACAGTTGTGCCATTGTAAGGTGTGCAGTGTAGACATAGCCTTAGTTTCCATCCCTGCAGTCACCATCCCAATCACAAAAAAGCACTCTGCAGAGTTACACTGTTCACTGGTCTGTTAGTATGGTCACCACCGAAAATTTCCAGGGGAAAATTGAGCAACTGCTGAACTTTAGTTTATTTATATTTTCTTCTTTCCCCATTTTAAATTGCCCAGTAATTTCTTAAATTTTGGATATCTCTGAAATCCCCATAACTATCTTTGCATCAGACAGAAATCTCTGTGACACAGAAGACTTCAGACTTAAAAATTAGAAGTTACGTCAAAAAGAAAGGACATAAGAGCTCAAGCAGGAAATCTCCACTTCTGCCAAACACCCATAGACTCTCTTTTCATATCTCAGGAACAGCTTTTCAGCTAAGATGGATTCTGCATCATTTCTAAATTATGTATTTACTCTTATTTCTTTGTCACACCCACCATCTGTAGTTCAATCACCTAAAATAAAAATAATATCTAACATTTCTATAGTGCCTTTCATCCAGAAGGAGCCCAAAATGCTTTACTAACAAGACATAAAGGAACTGTTTCACCCACACTGATATGCAGCCTCCCCTGGAGACAAAGGTAGCAACTGTTTAACAGCATGTAGAAAAATGACATCAGATTCAGGGAGGAAGTGGAAAAGTCTAGTTGAAACAACATGAGAAAATCAACTGAGCATGCTGCCTAATGCTGCCCATGCTTCTGCTCCTATCCTACATCAGGATTATAAATTTTCCATGATCTTCTTTCATGAACTTCTTAGAAAACCCTTGCAATAATAAGTGAGCCTAACCTAACAATCTAAATTACATACCCTTCAGTTCCTTCCTTCTCTCCAACTCCCATGTTGTCTATAACAATCCAAGATAGATTGTACATTCCTCAGGGCAGGGATTGCCTCTTTTTATATACCTGTAAAGTGCTACCTACACCTATGGAACTGCATAAATAATACCCAATGTGGAACTGGGGCAGGAACTTCTTGTGATTCCAGTTGTACTTAAGTATTTAAAAGTTTCTTCCTCTTTGTGTATATGCATGGGATTATGGACAACAGCTCACTAGCGCCTTCTTACCATTAGCGCCAATGCAGACATAGGGACCAAATATTCTTGTGACAGTTGTCTTTTCAAAAGGAACTAGTCAGGAAAGATCACCAATTTCATATAGTGACAATTGGATCCTTGTGAACATACTGTAGACAACAATTCTTCAACTCAAGGCAACCCAATAGACTTGTTCATCTATAATATCCATGATGACCCACCTGGCTAGTATCCAGTATTATACAGATATCATTAAGCTTGTTTTGTATCTTTCCTCAGTCTAAATAATCTGGGGCTGTGCTCCCCACACAGTATCCATAAAGGCACCTTCCCCTGAAAGAGGCTGTTTGACTTGCTCTGATTTTTAATCTTGGCTTTCTTTTAATCACTTTTCTGAACTTTAGCTTTTCAGCATTCATTTGCCAGAGGGAAACCTGTCTCCCCATTTCCACACTAGTGGGGTCTTAGTCTTTCTTCTCCACACCTCCAAATATCTCTCTCAGCAGTGCAGGGACATGGTCATTCCTTTTCATCTGCTCAGTTCAGTTCTAGTTAGTGACAAATATGGGAGTTCCAAATACCTACAAAAACTCCATGTTCAAAACAGAATGAGACTGTTTAGCATGAAGAGTAAAATCCCTCCTGTCTGCCATAGGTGGCGGGTATAATAGGCCAGGGCAGGCTAAGCCTCCCCTAGTGCACCTGCGGCCGCCAGATGCCAGTTGTGGGGTTTGCAGGGGAAGTTTTTGCTTATTACGCGCCATGCAGGTTCCAGGGCAGCTGAGAAGGAGGTATGTGCTGCTTAGCTTCCTGGGTTCATCAGTAATCTCCCTACATGGTGTAGTGCAGAACTGTCAGACTAGGTCTGTACATTGCACACTCTCCCCTGTAGGATCATTGCAACCTGTGGGATCAGAGTATAACTGAGAGCTAGTCTTGTAAAATCACCTGTGTGTGTCACTTGTATAATCAGTTATTGTTATTATTATTTACATACAACTGGGCATGTTCCCTGCTATGAGAACCTTACAGACTGGAATACACACAAGGCTCAGAACAGCAGCTTAGCTCAGTAAGAATTTGGAGAGTTTACTGGTGGGAAGTGTAGGGTACCATAGGGAGGCGTCCTGGAGAAGAGAGAGGGATCTTACTAGATAGGAAATGGGAGACTGCTTCAAGTGTAGGAGGTATCATGGAGGAATGTGCAAAACCAAGAGTTGAAGGCAGATGAAAGGTGCAGTAAAAGGAGAGAGGACTGGGCAAGTGAAGGGAGGAGGAAGATGAAAGCAGAATAGATGCAGAAGTGATGAGGCTTTGTGTAGCCTTGAAGATGCGGTTGGGGATGTTTGGATCCACTGTTGTAAAAGACAGGAAATCAAGGAAGTGGAAAGACAGACAGACAGAGAAGTGGGAGAGGAGGATTACTTTTACAGTGGATTTTGTGTAGGCTGGAGGGGCATAGGAGGAGGCAGGGAGGAGCAGGTTCAAACTTATAGATATGACGGTAGAGATGATCAGGACATTGACAAAGATTTCTGCAGAAGCCAGCTCTCTGCTGCAAATTCCAGATATCCCGCTGGAAATTAATTTCAAATCCCAGCTCAGCCTCTCATCTACCAAGGGACCTGAATTCCGTCTATTCAGGAGACCCAGTACAGCATGTGCATATGTGGTTTTGGGTAGGACACGTCCTCTGTTTAAATATCTGTAAACAAACTGCACTATTACTTTTAGAAAGGTCTCTTCTAAAAGCAGGGCCGGCTTCAGGCACCAGCTTGGCAAGGAGGTGGTTGGGGTGGCCATTCCGGAGAGGGGCGGCAGGTCCAGCTAGTCGGTGGCAATTCAGCGGACGGTCCCTCACTCCCGCTCGGAGCGAAGGACCTTCTGCCAAATTGCTGCCGCAGATAGCAATCATGGCTTTTTTTTTTTTTTTTTGGCTGCTTGGGGCGGCCAAAACCCTGGAGCCGGCCCTGTCTAAGGGTATGTCTACACTACGAGAGTACTTCGATTTCACTTAAATCGAATATGTGGAATCGATATTACAAAGTCGAACGTGTGTATCCACACTAAGGACAGTAATTCGACTGTGTGAGTCCACACTAATGGGGCAAGCGTCGACATTGGAAGCAGTGCACTGTGGGCAGCTATCCCACAGTCCCCGCAGTCCCCACTGCCCATTGGAATTCTGGGTCGAGCCCCCAATGCCTGCTGGAGGAAAAAATGTGTCGAGGGTGGTTTTGGGTAACTGTCATCATCCAACCGTCACTCCCGCCCTCCCTCCCTGAAAGCGCCGGCGGGCAATCAGTTCGCGCACTTTTCTGCTGAGTGACAGCGCGGACGCCACAGCACTGCGAGCATGGAGCCCGCTGCGACTATCGCTGCAGTTATGGCCATTGTCAACACCTCGCACCTTATCAGCCACCTTTTCCAGAGGCAAATTCTGAGAAATCGGGCGAGGAGGCAACGGCAGCGCGATGAGGACATGAAGTCTGAGAGTGGCACAGACCTCTCGCAAAGCACGGGACCCTGTGCCGTGAACGTCATGGTGGCACTGGGTCATGTTGATGCCGTGGAATGGCGATTCTGGGCACATGAAACAAGCACGGACTGGTGGGACCGCATAGTGCTGCAGGTCTGGGATGAATCCCAGTGGCTGCGAAACTTTCGCATGTGGAAGGGAACTTTCCTTGAACTTTGTGAGTTGCTGTCCCCTGCATTGAAGCGCAAGGACACCCGGATGCGAGCAGCCCTGACTGTCCAGAAGCAAGTGGCCATAGCCCTCTGGAAGCTTGCAACGCCAGACAGCTACCGGTCAGTTGCGAACCACTTTGGCATGGGCAAATCTACCGTGGGGGTTGTTGTGATGCAAGTAGCCAACACAATCGTTGATGTACTGCTGTCAAAGGTAGTGACCCTTGGAAACGTGCAGGTCATCATAGATGGCTTTGCCGCGATGGGATTCCCAAACTGCGGTGGGGCTATAGATGGAACTCACATCCCTATCCTGGGACCGGACCACCAGGCCAGCCAGTACATTAACCGAAAGGGCTACTTTTCAATGGTGCTGCAAGCACTGGTGGACCATAGGGGACGTTTTACCAACATCAATGTCGGATGGCTGGGCAAGGTTCATGATGCTCGTGTTTTCGGGAACTCTGGTCTGTTTAGACGGCTGCAGGAAGGTATTTACTTCCCGGACCACAAAATAACTGTTGGGGATGTGGAGATGCCTATAGTGATCCTCGGGGACCCAGCCTACCCGCTAATGCCCTGGCTCATGAAGCCCTATACAGGCGCCCTGGACAGTGAAAAGGAACTCTTCAACTACCGTCTGAGCAAGTGCAGAATGGTGGTGGAGTGTGCTTTTGGACGTCTCAAGGGGAGATGGAGAAGCTTACTGATTCGCTCTGATCTCAGCGAAACCAATATCCCCATTGTTATTGCAGCTTGCTGCGTGCTCCACAATCTCTGTGAGAGCAAGGGGGAGACCTTTATGGCGGGGTGGGAGGTTGAGGCAAGTTGCCTGGCTGCTGATTACGCCCAGCCAGACAGCCGTGCGATTAGAAGAGCCCAGCGGGATGCGCTGTGCATCCGGGAGGCTTTGAAAGCCAGGTTCCTCAGTGAGCAGGGTAGCCTGTGACTATTTAGTTTGTTTACAGAGAAGCTGAACCTGCCCCCGTTTCTTTACCCAGTGAATGTTCACTATCCTCTCCAGTTTCATACCCCGTTCACCCCCTTCCAACCCACGTTTAATAATAAAATCACTGAAAATTTGTTAACGAACAACGTTTTCTTTATTACTGTTTTCGCGGTAAAGTGTTGAAACTGGGACGCAGACTGCGGTGGGGAGCGGGTGTAGTGTAGTGATGCAAAGGACGCTTCTAAATTCGAGGAATGACAGGCTCCTGCTTCTACAGTGGTCCGCACTGGTGGACTGATTGTTTCAACGGAGCCTTCCACCCCTCCTGTTCGGGACTCTGTCTGTGGGGGCTATGTGACTTTGTGGCAGGGGGAGGACGGTTACAGATCCGCTGCTGTGTGGCTCTGTGATCCAGGATAAGGACCGCTGCATAAGATCTCTAACCGCCCTCCCACGCCACAAAGTCACATAGCCCCCCACACACACAGACAATGAAAACCACCTCCCAGACTGACCAGGGTGCCTAGTGACTGCACTGTGTGTGTGACCTGCTGCTGAACCTGCCCCCATGTCTGTACCAACCTCCTTCCCCCCCTTCAAACAGACTGTCCTCTAAAAAAACATGATGGAAACAGTAATTAACAGAAACGTATTTTTTATTAGCAACTGGACAGTTAGGGGATGAAACTGGGATGGGGGCTTGGGTGAGGCGGGAAGGAAAGGAATTATCAAATTTTGGGGAATGACAGCCTTCTGCCACTTGAGCAGTCTACAGGGGTAGAGTGACAGTTTTCACGGACTCTGGAGCCCCTCCTTCTTGGTACTTTGGGTGAGGGGGGTATGGGACTTTGTGGCAGGGGACGGTGGTTACTGATAGACTGCAGTGGGGCTCTGTCCTCCTGCCTCCGGTCCTGCAGAACATTCACAAGGTGCCGGAGCGTGTCCATTTGCTCCCTCATTAGTCCAAGCAGCATTTGAGTCGCCTGCTGGTCTTCCTGCCGCCACCTCTCCTCCCGTTCGCTGTGTGCTCGCTGGTATTGGGACATGTTCTCCCTCCACTGAGTCTGCAGGGTTGCCTCGGCTCGGGAGCAGCCCATAAGTTCTGAGAACATGTCGTCCCGTGTCCTTTTCTTTCTACGCCTAATCTGCGCCAGCCTCTGGGAGTCTGATGACCGGGTAGGTCGGGAGACAGTCACAGCTGTGGGATGAGAAAAAGGGAGTGAATTCCTCAGAAAGATAAATTTTTTGGTGAACAAAGAAAATAGTCTCTCTCTGTGAACAAGACCATGCACAGCACCTATCACATGCGCACTCAGGACAAGGTCGAATTTTCGGCCTTCGCATTCAGTCCCTGGGTCTTGCAGTGCAGATCACAGAAGCGGAACAGGACAGCGGAATTTGGGTAGCGGGCTGACATGGTAAGCCGTAGACTTGTGGCAGGTTAAAACTTTAATAATAGCACTGCCCTACTTTCACGTTCAAAGCAATGCTCCTAGCATTGCCCAGTTCCTGCTGCCAGCAATCCGGCAAGCATGAACTATGCCCCTGTCCCACCCCCTCGCGGCTGTCCCCGGGAAAGATCCCTCTATGCTGCCCCTCTTCCGCCTCCACCGCATGGCTGTAAACCTCCGGTTACAGTTCTGTAAAGGAACAGGCAAGCAGTCCCAATACTAACATTCCCGTAATTCAAAGCAGGTCACCATGAGCGACATCACTCTGATGCGGATTTCAGACAGCGACAAGGAACGCATGCTTCGGGAAAGCCTGCAAAGACCAGGGCCCTATGCTGCCATGCTGTGCAAGGCAATGATCCCGGAGTACACTTACCGGCTGATCCTTCCCGATTCTGGGTCTGGGTTAACGGCTGGGGACGGTTGGTAGGGGATCTCTGTGAGGGTGATGAAGAGATCCTGGCTGTCTGGGAAATCAGCGTTGTAAACGCTGTCAACTGCCTCGTCCTCCTCATCTCCTTCCTCATCTTCCCCATCCACTACCATCTCAGAGGAAGCGAGCATCGACAATATCCCATCCTCAGAGTCCACAGTCAGTGGTGGGATAGTGGTGGCGGCTGCACCTAGGATGGAATGCAGTGCCTCGTAGAAACGGCATGTTTGGGGCTGGGATCCGGAGCGTCCGTTTGCCTCTTTGGTCTTCTGGTAGCCTTGTCTCAGCTCCTTGATTTTCACGTGGCACTGAGTTGCATCCCAGCTGTATCCTCTCTCTGTCATGGCTTTGGAGATCTTCTCGTAGATTCTTTGCATTAAGTCTTTTCGATCGCAGCTCCGAAAGCACGGACTCATCGCCCCACACAGCGATCAGATCCAAGACTTCCCAATCAGTCCATGCTGGGGCCCTCTTTCTATTCTGAGATTGCATGGCCATCTCTGCTGGAGAGCTCTGCATCGTTGCCAGTGCTGCTGAGCTCGCCACGATGACCAAACAGGAAATGAGATTCAAACTGCCCAGACAGGAAAAGGAATTCAAATTTTCCTGGGGCTTTTCCTGTGTGGCTGGTCAGAGCATCCAGAGCGTCAACAGAGTGGTGCACTGTGGGATAGCTCCCGGAGCTATTAGCGGCGATTTCCATCCACACCTACCATAATTCGACATGGCCATGTCGAATTTAGCGCTACTCCTCTCGTTGGGGAAGTCGAATTTAAGAGACCTCTATGTCGAACTAAATAGCTTTGTTGTCTGGACGGGTGCAGAGTTAATTTGATTTAACGCTGCTAAATTCGACATAACCTCCTAGTGTAGACCAGGCCTAAAAGTGAAGAGCTGGGGAATTAAAACTGACACAACCAGTTTCCTCAGCATGAGTAAAGTAATTATTTTATTTCAGAAACAAGCAACTGACTTAACAGAGAGCAAAGGACAAGGATTCAGTAAGGTCTGGGATTTATAGACAAGGGATCTCACTACTGCCAGGACAAGTTGTTGGGATCATTCAGAGACAGGCGATATGTATCATCTGTGCTCTGCTTCTCCGAAACAGTCTCTGTCCTGAGGGAACTAAGCGTGACAGACTGTTGCTGCTTCTAAGATAAGTTTGTAAAATAACAGTTCACAGAAGATCACAGTAAATCTATCCGTTAATTACATAGACATTCCACTGTCTTAGAATTGCTGAAACCTGGACAAATTTGAAGTTTGCAAACTCACCAGAAGCTCTATAAAAAATGTGGGAGAGTTGATTGCTGATGCTGTTACTACTGGTTGCATTTTATTCAGTTACTTGATGTGTATGACTATAGCTCATAGCCTGATAATTGTTCAGACAGTTTGCTTCACTAGATTCATTCACACTGGATGTTTAGTTCCCTAAATGATATATTATTTCTGCTCCCTGACTGGAGGGCTGAAATATTAAAAGCATAATAATGAATAGTAAATAGCATACACATATATACAGTGAATACTGTTCAAACAGATATTTGTATAAACATGAGCCTTCCCAAACATTCATGTGAACAAAACTCCATTCACATACATTTGTAATAACAAGGGTTCATGGACACAGTCAAACAGAACAGCCATTTAGCTCTTACCAACACTGTCTTTTGCAAATCAGTGGAATACTGCAATTGTTGCCATTTCTTCCACTGATCTGGGTCCCTTTTTATTCTGCCACAAGACATGTTTGCAGATCCTGATTTCTGGAGAGCGGGGTGTGATGCTAACAACTTAGCTCAGAGCAAGTGTGTGGGTAGAATTGCAGTGTTCATTTTTATTTGCTATTTGCAAATTTCAAAATATCCTTTGAAAGCGAGTAAATACAGAATTAGCTGCCACAAATAACACTTGCTACCAGGAGAATTCAAGACATAGAACCCTAGAATTTTCTAGTTGGCAAGCTATCAGGATGGTTAGGGAGATGTGTACTTTTATATAAATATCTGCAATCACAAATTGAAGTATAAGAATAAGCCTGTCAGGAAAACATTTATCAGATTTATGTACAAATACTGCAGTCTGTTTTCATTCTTATTGAGGCTAGAATCCCACTAAATCAATGGAGTTGCACTAGTATAGCTGAGTTCAGAGGATTGCTCACTGGGACTTGGTTGAATAAAGACTGCAGGACTTGGCTCATATGATTATCATTTTTAGTATGAACTGAATTTGTTATATAAATGTTAGCAAGTTTAATATTGTGCCTGAAAGTGTTTTTGCAGATAGCAGAGAGGCACTCCTAAGGGAGGATGTTTACTCAGACACAGAATGGGGTGTGGAGACCCTTTCCAAAGAGCCAAGATATTAAAGATAACCATTAAGTCCTTCACTGTGGGGCTGACTTTGTTTTTGGCCGTTTGTGTTTTCAACCATCCACTTACACAGATTCAAAAACGTTCTCTAGGATGGGTGAACTTAAAAAGTGTACAAAAAATATCAGTCAGGCACTCCAAAATCATTAGATTGACTTAAATATCATCAGATTAAAAAAAAACCCATAATATAATATATTAGGTTCCCTAGTTGCCTTTAGTTTTGAGCTTTGAGGGCTGGAAACTTAATATATTAAAAATAAAATCTGATATTCTCACAAAAGCACAGAATTCCAGGTGCTCTGACTGAAAGAAAAACATCAAATATTAGGAGACTTGTGATGAAATCATGAAAGGTGACAACACTGCAAATAGTTTTTGAAATGCAACACTATGCACCAGTCTAATAAGAGGGAAAATAATAGAGTTATGGTGTATGAATTCAATCAAATAGGTTACAACTTACAAATTATTTTAGTTTTATATTGAAAGCTATTGTCACCTTGATCCATCTGGTCCTTCAACCCTCATATAGATTGCACTGATCACAACACATCTTCCATTCTTCTCTTATCCTGGCCATTCTTCTCCATGTGCGGCCATCTCTTTGGAGGTTGGTCGAGTGGTCGTTTCAGTTCCCGTGGGTACCACTTGGCGGCAGCTGTAGTTCATTGATTGTCAGCGAGGCTAGTTATATGCTCGGCCCATTGCATTTTACTGTACCTGCTTCCCACAATGATGTCCTGTAATCCACTCTGATGTCTGATCACTTCACTGGGGACTCAGTCACAGATTGAAAGAAGAATTCTGGGGATTTCAATCCGGGACCAAAACCTATTGCAGGGGTAGGCAACCTATGGCACGCATGCTGAAGGCGGCACACGAGCTGATTTTCAGTGGCACTCACACTGCCCGGGTCCTGGCCACCGGTCCGGGGGGCTCTGCATTTTAATTTAATTTTAAAGGAAGCTTCTTAAACATTTTAAAAACCTTATTTACTTTACATAAAACAATAGTTTAGTTATATATTATAGACTTAGGGCATGTCTTCACTACCCGCCGGATCGGCGGGTAGCAATCGATCTATTGGGGATCGACTTATCACGTCTAGTGAAGACATGATAAAATCGATCCCCGATGGCTCTGCCGTTGACTCCGGAAATCCACCATGGCAAGAGGCGGAAGCGGAGTCGACAGCGGCGCGGCAGCGGTCGACTCGCCGCCGTCCTCACAGCCAGGTAAGTCGACCTAAAATACGCAACTTCAGCTACGCTATTCATGTAGCTGAAGTTGCCTATCTTAGGTCGACCCCCCCCCCCATAGTGTAGACCTAGCCTTATAGAAAGAGACCTTCTAAAACGTTAAAATGTATTACCAGCACGCGAAACCTTAAATTAGAGTGAATAAATGAAGACTTGGCACACCACTTCTGAAAGGTTGCCGACCCTTGACCTATTGTATTGAAATGAAAAGTGAGGTAAAGTCTAACATACTGATTAGGAAGTTTAATACCTTGGCTGACAATCTCACAGCGTTATAACCAGAGGATCTCCAGTTACACAGCAACTGGTCTAGACACAGAGGAGTGGGGAGGAACAAGTGATGCTGCTGTAGAAAGAGACAGAAAACTCAGTGCAGTGTAAGGGTCCATCTTGCTGAACTGATGGTAATTCAGGTCAGGCCCATACTGGCACTCCAGCTTTGATTTTATTCTGCTAATTTTTAAATTGCCTTTTTGCTCTCTATTTTCAGTCCCATGGCAACTGAGCTTTGCACTGGATGTTTGGATGCTCCTGAGGCAAAGAACCTGATCTCCGGCCTTGGAGGAGGTTGAGTCAGGAGAGAAATAACAGACTGAGCATTTGGTCAAAGGTGAGGAAACTGCAGGGATCCTCCTCAAAGGAAGCTGGCATAGTCCTGGGTGACCAGAGAAGTGTGCAGCATGTCCCATTGTCTTACTCAGAACTCAGAGCTTGGCAAGGATTCTATTGACTGCATTGGCTGGAAAGCATTATGTGAGTTGTGGTCAGCTAGGGAGGAAAATATTAATTCTTCGTTGCTAAGATTTCAAACCTGTGCAATTAATTCTGGCAGCACAAGAGGAAGTGAAGTGGTTAAGTGAAGGCGCTGCATGTGGTATGACAGTTACAAGTGCAACCTCAAGCAGGCCTCTGCCAGCAGATCCTGTATTTCAGGTTGGGCTGGAATCCGGGGAGGCTGCTTCTTTTTTAAAGTACTTTAGATCTAGGCTGCCCTTCCTCCAGAAGAGGCCCTTTTGGAAAACAAATGTGTGTATGAAAGAGAGTGAGCTCGATGGCCTGGCCATGACCCATACAGTAGCCTGGCCGTGAAATAGTTGAGGTCCAGTCTATACTTAAGGTTGGACCCATGCTATAACTGGGTTAGGGGAAACTGTGGTGTAATCATATTCCCAGATGTTATTGCATTTGTGCTGTGGACAGACCCAGGGCATTTACAAAGGTACAAAGGCTCTCATTGCCCTGTTTGGCTGCCAGCCCGCTCCAGAGGTGAGAATCTGCTATGCTCTCTGTGCTGATGACCATACAAAGGTCTCTTTGCATATTACCACTCCCACAGGTTTTTCTTCCAGAAGGATGAGTACTAGACCTAATCCCTACTTGATACTTTGTATAGTTCCACCTTTCCAGACCAGGATCATAATACATACAGGTCTGTCTCATCTTACGCTGGGGTTACGTTCCGCAGTCAGCGCCTAAAGTAAAAATCGCGTATAGTCAAAATTACATTGAGTGTAATGGCGGGCGAAATCGCCTGCACTACAGAAACAGTATTTAAATTGCTATTTTTCTCTTTTGTTTCGTTTTGTTTTTTGTTAAATGCGCCTAAGATGCAACAGATCTTTATGTATAATTAGTGCATCAGTCACCATGGTATCTAGGCATCAGAGTTCCTGGAGGAATTTCCTGCCTTACAGATAGGAGAACAAACTGGTTTGCAAATCAGTATTCCAATCAGTTAAAATCCTGTCTGACACGCATAATGACAGAGTGTAATCTAAAATATTGTTATTCAGGCTTTGGCACTTCCTTAGGCTACTTTCCCTCCCACCAATCAGCTCTCCCAACTCATTCACAGAGATTCTCCTGCTTTGGAAACTTGTCCTTACCCAGCCACGGCACTGCTTGTGTCAGCTGCCCAGACTCTTGCAAAGGCTTATAGGAGGAAAGGTGACAGTCAAATGAACTTTTTCTGGGTTGGGAAGGGCATTGGGAGAACACTTCTGGCCTTTTCTATGGTGCTGCTCACTGCAGCTGATTCAGCACCTTCCTTGGAAGATTCAGAGGTAATGTTTTCAGCTTAAGAAAGTCTGAGGCAACAGCGCTGGCCCCAGCGGCTCCGGCTCCATTCCCAGTGGCTCCAGCCTGGACCCAAGCCCCACGACCCCTCCCTATTTTCCCGGACATGTCCGGCTTTTTGGAATTTCCTCCCGGACATGTCCGGGAAAATCCGGACGTATGGTAACCCTACATAGTACAGAGGGTGTACTAATTGCAAAGCTGACAGTGGCTTGCACCCATTACATTATATAAAAGAGTCCATTACTCCTTCAGCAGGATTGAGACCTGGAGGATTGAATATTTGACACAGCATTGTCTGGTGGTCTGAGAACAGGATTGGGAGTTTAGGAGGACTATGTAATTCCTTTCCTATTTCACAGATACATTGTAAAGAACAGTTATTGCCTGTGCAGAGCTTTGAAAATGCAGTGTGCTGCAGGTGATCTAAGTGGTGACATCAGTACAGAAAACTTCCTGCAGATTTGTGCTCCAGTGAGTCGCTTTACTGGATTATGAAACAAGATGGAACTCTATAATACGTGTTCTGTTTTGTTGCACAATAAGGGGCAAAGGGGCCACAGTTGGTCGTGACTCTCTATTTGTCACTTCTTTGCAGACAGACGGTCACTCAAATCTGTGCTAAACTGGCTGAGTGCTCACCCAGGGCTGCTGGATTAGATGGAACCATGCTTTGGTCCAGAATCACAATTCCTATATTTCGTCTACCAGTAATGAACTTTTCTTCTCTGTCTGTGCTTTAGACAGTAACTGACATTTTTTAACATGCCTCTTATAGAAAATTGGTGCAGGTATCTGCTGTGTGTAGTTAGAACTGAGTATATGCACTTCAGGGCTTTCAAAGTGGGGAAGAGTCCAACACAAGTTCTCTTTGCTGCTTGCATTGATTATCACAGATATTTGTGTTTTAATCTGCAAGTTTCTTCCCCACAGCTCAGTCTCTCTTTTCATTTGATCTTTGAGAATTGATGATGAAACTGACATTAAAATAATTTCCTTGGCTCCAGACTCTGACTACACCATGAAAGAGGAAGCAGTTGCTCAAGGAGAGGCCTTATCAGTAACAATGTAGATGACACCCACAAAGGGAGACACTTCCTGTTGCTTTCTGAATAAATACTTCTTTAATCTGCAGAAGCAAGAAAGTCCCTTACTGTGTCTGATTGCTTCTTTTAGCATTCTGAGTAACTTTAGAACATACAGAATTTTGTTCTTCATCAAGAAAGTAATCTGCACCAGCCTAGAAAAGCAGAGTCCAAATCCTGAGGGATATGAAATGAGCTAATGGGATCAAAGGAAAATTGGAAGCATTTATTTAGCTATTCAAGATACTTTGAACAAATAATTTCAATTTTCTGTTACATGCCAACAACCTCTAAGGCTGGGGGAATGGTATTTTATGCAAGAAACAGACAGGGAGGCTGCTAAATGCTTTGTTGCTTTATCAGAATTTAATGACAGTGAAGTACTATACTAATATCAGGTTCCTCCAGCCCCTAAGAATCTAAGAAATGGAGGATTCTGGGAAAGTTTCTCCCGTACATCTGCATCAAGAAAGGAAAATACAAAGCCCTAGAGACCAGACTGCATGGATTGATCTGTAAAGTTGAACATCAATAGGAATTAAGTTAACAAAATGGGCCCCCAGGAAAGAAAGACCAAGTCTTTAAAGTCACCAGTGCGGAAAATAAATTGAGAGACATGTAAAAGAGAAATATAAACCAAAGAAGAGCAGACTCCAGGTGAAGGAGGAAGCCACAGTATTCACAGGGCCTCCTTTCTTTCCAGGGTAGGAGGTGATGGATGTAGTCCTTTGGATACTGATCAGAAGGGAATTCATTTCCCATCTGTTTTCTATTCTCCCTTGTTAGTTTTTTCTCCCACGGTTCTGTAGCAAATACCGGATCTTAGCGCCTACAGTACTGTGAAGGAACTGCAGCTTTACTCATGTGTGACTCACAGGATACTGCAAACCACCTACTGTAACAGCTGGCCAGATGTCACTGCAAAGAGCTACAGAGCATAAACTGGGTCTAAATGCCATTTAGATTTATTCAGAAGCAAAATAAACTGCCTGCTGCCTTCATGAGCCTAGAGTTTGCATTTTAAACCCATGAGGAATGGTTGTTCTTTGTTTTCTTAAGATGTTTTTAATTCACTGTACAAACATTAGAAAACCATCAGCACAAAACTTAAGCCCTCACAGAGGCCAACTCTCAACTACATAATTAGTAATATACTAGCAGGAGCCTTCTCTAAATGTCCTTATCTCCACATCACAAGCATCAGCATGTAGGATTAAATCTCTGGAAGAGTGTGACTTCACAGGCCAATTTGTGGGGCCAGGGAAAAGCACAGTTTGTGTCACACCTCTGCACTTGGCAGCTTTTAGGAAATAACTAAAAACAAGAAGGAAGCAGGAATTTAACTAAATGCTGAGACTTTTCTTTCCATCCCTTTTCAAGGTGAGCAGTTTATGTGGTGAGAACTTGCCTCATGTCAGCACCAGCTCTACATTTCTATGATTACTCCGCTGGGACTCTGGGAGCTTTAGGTTTATATAGACAGGAGGAATCCCCTGTTATTCTCACCAAGTCCCTTTAAAGCTTAAGCAGCCCAGGTACAGGGATTCCTTGCTTGTTCATGTGATGAGCTTCAGTTATATTCCATAAATGAGTTTTCCAGCATCTTTGAGGCTGTGCACAGGTTGGTCAAGAGACCCCAGCTATTTCCCTGAAGAATGGCACACTATTAATGAAGGGAAAGGCAGCAGCCACTCAACGTGAAGGGCCTGTGGGACCCATTTGTCTTCCTTGCTGTTCTCAAAATGGGGCATATGGAGCTGTAGGTGCTCAAGCAGATTTTTCTCCATTTCTTTAGACTGTAACCATGGTCCTGAGCAGCAAATGATGATCCTTCAGTTCTGAGCACAGAATGCAAAGAGTAATTCACTAACACTATGGAGACTCTCAGTAACGATGTGCAGTTTGGGACAGAAACAGCATGGCAAAGACTGGGCAGAATAGAGAGGGGAAATAGCATTTCTCTTCTAGCATCTCTGTTCCTGAAGCTGTGAGGAGCCAGAGAGAACAAGGGAGTGGGCAGAAGCAGATTGATTCCACTTCCCCAATAAGAGGGTGAATTTAAGTGTCCCTACATGTCACATTGAGGCATTAGAAAGCTTATATAGATGAGTATTCCAGTGCTTGGCCCATGGGAAGTGCCACTTAATTCCTTACTAATCCTGGAAAGGGATGGGAGGACAAGAAGCCATGGGACTTCTGCCCTGGTCTTCTTCTTTAGCCACATGCAGCTCCTTAGGTGAATGATTAGAAAAGTGTGTGAGAGAGAAGCAAATTATCACAACTGGAGTGTGATTATGATCATTGGTATATGCTGATCGCAAGTACCAATGTGAGCTCTCAGAGGCACAGCTAAACTGTCTACCTAGGCATATTACTGCATTGCAAACAGTGTAACAGGAAATCCTCATTAAAGCCAGTGCCTTAACTCTCTTAATTTATATTGGAATTTGAAGAGGAATATTGGAGTTCAATTCACAAAGAATCAGATCCATGCAATGCAGGTCACATAGCTGAGGATTCTGTTTGTCCTGATTACATATTACACGGCCTTCTCCATTCTAACTTATGTGTATGACCCCATTTGCACAGAGTTACCTTATACTAGAGCCTTTGTGGCAGGATACACATTGGAGGGGGGGAGGGATAGCTCAGTGGTTTGAGCATTGGCCTGCTAAACCCAGAGTTCTAAGTTCAATCCTTAAGGGGGCCACTTAGAGATCTGGGGCAAAATCAGTACTTGGTCCTGCTAGTGAAGGCAGGGGGTAGGACTCAATATTACCTTTCAAGGTCTCTTCCAGGTCTAGGAGATATCCTATCTCCATTATTTAAAAAAAAAAAAAAAAGACAGGACTGCTCCTATCTGTATGGGAATTTGCTGTAGGCTCACCTCTGTTTCCTGATTGCCTCTGGTTTCACATGCTCATTATCAAATTAGGATCTGATGCAGCCCCAGTAAAACTGGCAGAGCCATCTGATCATTTCCTATAATGGTTGCAGAGATGCGATTTTATTACTGAATTTGTGTTCCATAGTTTCATACTCCTTTGGCATATCAAATGACATATGCCATGTGCAGTGGGTTGGATATGCTAATTATAAACTGAATAGTGCTCAACTGGCAGAACTGCTCAGTGATTCTATCTGGAATAATTTTCAACCCAGTGCTTGGTAAATACTTAGTTTGTGTAAAATAGTTGCTTGGCTCAGAGACTGCACTCAGGGCATCAGGCCACTTATTCTTGGGAATTAAATTCCCTCATGCTCTCCTCTCACTGGTGGGTACCATATACAGCCTGTGCAGTTTTATTGACCCTTCAAACATATCAACCTTATATAAGTATTGGCTGAAACCATTTCTGTCTAGAGAGATAAAATAGAAGACACCTCCGTGTATATTTTTCAATGGCTTAAGTGTCAGTTATTTCTAACTGCAGCAGATTGCCTGCAAATTGCACCAGGTCATGGAGTTTTGCTTCTGCTAGAAATTCTCTGACTGAGGCGTTTAAGCACAAAGTAAAGAAAGCCAGAGCAAAGTGAAAGTTGGATGTGGGGTTTGAACTTTGTATAGAACACTTTAAATATGTTCACAGTTGGCATTCTTCTGTAGGAGACAGAAAGAAAAAGGTGGGTGTGTTCCCCTAACACCCAAACCCTTCAATGAGTATATCCATAGACTACATTTAGAAGAGCTCTAGAAACCAGGACTGACCCCTCCCCCCCAAACCAGCACGGTCTGTACACCCTATATGCTTCCCCCCTCAGAAGAGGGAGTCTGCAGCTTTCAGAATGATCATCCAGGATGCTGTTGTTAGAAGAGCTCTGTATAAGCTCAAAAGTTTGTCAATCTCATCAACAGAAGTTGGTCCAATAAAAGAACCCCTCATCCACATTGTCTCTCTAACATCTAGGCTATATCAGTAGTATATGAATCTATTGAAGGCACAGAGCCACTTCTCTTGCTTCTGAGTCTACAAGGAAGCTGCATGCATTTCATTTCCCTCTTCCAGAGCAAACATGAAGGTTACTGCTGTGCATTCAGACAGAACACCAGAAGTTACTAGTTCATATTTATTACACATTACATCATTTTATTGCAGCAACTGACTCATTAGATCAGTTTATTTAGCAATTAAACAATATTAAATGAGGAAACTGTATCAGCTACACCAGCCCAGGCAACAGCACAGCCTACTCCCTTTTCTAATCAGCACCTGACACATTTATCTCCACTGCCAGAGACAGGGAGACTTTAAAAGTCTGTAACCTTTATTACTATAATGATTATTTATTTGTATTATGGTAGTACTGTACCTAGAAGCCCCCATCAGGGCTCAAGATGCCGTTGTGCTCAGTGCTGTACATACAGAGCAAAAGAGATGGTCGCTGCCTGTCACAGGACGGGACTCACCCCTGCGGTGCCTCCTCCTGGTCATCCAGGGAATTAGCGATTCCAGCCTCTGGAGCGCCCACTGCAGGCCGGTGTCCCGCTTGCCGCTGGGCCCGAGTCCCTCCTGGACCCCAGGGCCTCTTTCAGGCTGGGGTGCTGCCCCCTGGCAATACCCCCACAGATCTGGGTCTCCCCTCCCTGGGGAACCCCCACCCTCTATCCCCACCTCACCTCAGTCTATGGCCACTGCCAGTCATCACCTAGCCCCCACTCACTGGGGCAAACTACAGTGTAAGTGCCACTCATCATTGGCAAGGGGGGTTTGGACTTGCTGCCTCTGCCTACCCTTGGGCTGCCCCCTCTGCAACCCCAGTACCCTTTCTGGCCTTTAACAAGGCCTGCAGCCTGGGGGGTTTCTAGGCCAGAGCTCCCCAGCTCCTCTGGCCTCCCCCCAGCCCTACTCCAGTCTCTGTACCCTGCTCAGCTCCTAGCAGCCAAACCTCTCCATATCTAGAGAGAGTCTTTATGTGTTCCTGCCCACTGCCCTCTTATAAGGCCAGCTGGGACCTGATTGGGGTGTGGCCGCATCTGTGTCTGGTTCCCCAATCAGCCAAGCTTTGCTGCTTTTCCTATCAGCAGCCTTCTCGCAGCCTCAGCCCTCTCCCAGGGCTGATTTCAAGCCCTTCAGGGCAGGAGCAGGTGACCACCCCACTACACTGCCCCAAAGAGCTTACCATCTAAGTAATAATGAATAATATAATCGAATGAACTTGGATGTGAAGGCAGCAGGCTTTATATGAACTTTGCACTGGTCCTGAGCCTATCCACTCCTATCCCTAAACTTTGCTATTGCATCTTTCTCCTGACCGGCTGCAACTCCATTCCTGACCCTGATGCCCAGTTCTGCCAAAGCACTTTAACCCTGCCCAACAAAACCCCTTCTGCTCCACTTCCACTGCACTAATCACTGGCAGTTGTACCTGATACCAGAGATAGTTTTCTGATGTATATGAAAAGCCATTGGAGGAGATATTGAACTCACTACACTCCTTTCATTTGTGAGTTACCTCCTCACTTCAGATAATGCAGTCAGGTGCAGTGAACTCGTGGGTCATTGATAAGGCTATGATTTTTTCACAGAGGTTGCAGAAGTCACAGACTCCCTGACTT
Source organism: Trachemys scripta elegans (assembly GCF_013100865.1). NCBI lineage: Eukaryota > Metazoa > Chordata > Testudines > Emydidae > Trachemys > Trachemys scripta. The sequence goes on along the minus strand of NC_048316.1, from coordinate 144,525 downwards.
CCAGCAATTTCCATGAATTCAGCCCTGTAGGCCAGGAGTGGGCAGCAGGGGGACCCGGGAGCTCTAAGTCGCTGTGGGCGGTGGGGGTACCCTGAAGCTCACAACTTGCCATGGGCAGCAGGGGTACCCTGAAGCTTCTGGGTAGCAGTGGTACCCCGGAGCTCTGAGCCGCCAAGGGCAGTAAGGCCCCTGGAGTTCCAAGCCGCTGCGGGTCCCTGAGGTCCTTCAAAGCTCCCGGCCACCGTGGGTGGCGGGGGTACCCTGGAGCTCCAAGCCCCCACAGCCGGTGGGGGTCCCCAGACCTTGGAGTGGCCCCCATAGCTGCCCAATCTCTGCAGGTGGTGTGGGGACCCCGCAACTGGGCTCCCCATTCCGTGAATTTTTCTTTATTGCCTGTGACCTGTCCATGACTTTTACTAAAAATATCCCTGACAAAATCTTAGTCTTAATCATTGAGCCCTGCCTATGTCTGTAATTGTATGTGAATGGTTTGGAGAGTCCTTACAGACCCCACTAGCACCCCCCAGACTCAATAGAAAGGAGAACTGGGTATGCAAGGATAGAGAAGATGTTACCAAAAACATTTTAAAGAAAGAGATTGTATTTTTATGGATCAGAAAACACATTATCGTTTAGAATCTTATTTTGAGTGACTGTTTTGTGCAGTAAACCCTGGAATATCTGCAAAGCAACATGCTGTGGGTACCAAACAGGAAAATGACTTTCTCGCATTGGCTTGTCTCTAAGTATAAGGGCACGTATCCTGCAGTCTTTTTTACTGTTTCAGAATGCTTCATTCTTCTGTGTGCACTACATGCTCTTTATTGGAATCACTCACCAGTAGCAAATAATTCTAGTCATCACGGAGTTTCACACAACTACTTGGTCTCTTCTAGGCATTTCTGTCACAACTGAGTCTTTTCAGAAACAGATCTCAGTCTGTAATAGTAATAAACACACATATCATAAGAGGGGCAGTTATTTAGGGGGTACATATTTGAAGAGATGTGTAGTTGGCATATGCATAGGCATCACAATAGAAAAGCCCAGTGCAATATCAGATAAATACAATACAGCTACACAATTAAGCTGAAGTTTTAGGGCCAAATTTTCATATAGATCTTTATGCAGAATAATTTAATAACAATCCTACTCCCATAGAGCAATTTATATTTTCACAGCACTCTGTAGGTAGAAACTGAGTTACAAGATATACAAATGTCCATTTTACAATCACAAAAGGGTGACAGCACCAAACTGGCAGGTGCACCTTGAGATGTTTGTTCAAAAGTGGGTCCCTCTTTGAGCTCAATTATTATGGCATAGCTGACACAGTGTCTTTAAATAGCAGACAGCTTTAAAGAGCCTGGTCACTTGAGGTTACCAGCATGAGAAAGCAGGTCCTCACACAGCTTACAACTGAACATAGCTTATGCCACCCATCATAACACACGTGTCTGCAAAATCATGGGAGGGATGCTCACTCCTGAGACAGAGATAATATCCTTTCCTTTTGAATTTTGACTAGCAATACACAGACTGAGTTAATTCTGAGCAAATAAAACTCATTCTTTGTCCCATTCTGAACTGAACACCCTTTTCCTGCATCTCTCCAGCTCCCAGTAGCTGGGTGGCAGGACATTTCCATTTCCCCAGCACTAAGTGACTTCTACAGCTGGCAATGAAGCTACCTTCACCTCCACACCCCATAGGAAACGGAGGCCTTGGCTACACTCGGGACTTGACATGTGCCGCCAGCGCTGGGAGAGCTCTCGCAGCGCTGTATGTACTCCACCTGTCCGAGGGGAAGAGCTTGCAGCGCTGTGAGCGAGCGTGCAGTGCTGTATGTACTCCACCTCTCCGAGGGGAAGAGCTTGCAGCGCTGTGAGCGAGCGTGCAGTGCTGTATGTACTCCACCTCTCCGAGGGGAAGAGCTTGCAGCGCTGTGAGCGAGCGTGCAGTGCTGTATGTACTCCACCTCTCCGAGGGGAAGAGCTTGCAGCGCTGTGAGCGAGCGTGCAGCGCTGCCAGGGCCGGCTCCAGGGTTTTTGCCACCCTAAGTGGGGGAAAAAAAAAAAAAAAAGCCGCGATCGCGATCTGCGGCAGCAATTCAGCGGGAGTCCTTCGCTCCGAGCGGGAGTGAGGGACCATCCACCAAATTGCCGCCGAATAGCTGGAGGTGCCGCCCCTCTCCAGAGTGGCCGCCCTAAGCACCTGCTTGGCAAGCTGGTGCCTGGAGCCGGACCTGAGCGTTGCAGGCTCTGATTACACTGGCGCTTTACAGCGCTGCACTCGCTGCGCTCAGGGGTGTGTTTTTTCACACCCCTGAGCGCAGCAAGTTGCAGCGCTGTACGGCGCCAGTGTAGCCAAGGCCAGATACTCACTGGGCCTCTCTACAGTTGGAGGATAAAGTCTCCTGTCTAATAGGGCTGATTGTGGTCAGCTGGAACAACATCAACCTGGTTCAGTCTCTTGGCTGAGAGCTGGGAGGCTCCACCCTCTGCATGAAATCCTGGCCCCATTTAAGTCAATAGGAGTTGTATCATTAATGCCACTGAAGCCAGGATTTCATTCTCTTTCCTACTGTATTACATGCTTTTGGGTCCCACACAATAAAAGACACTAGAGAAAACTACACCCCCCTCCTAATTCTAACACAATGTGCCTGTGTCTTTGTCAGACAGTGTCTTTCTTTTGATCGGGGAGAGAAATGTTGTTGAACAAGAGCCTGCTGCCTGCCAACCCCAAAGGGACGGCACTGATGATCCATTTACATTAATCTCTCTACCTTTTGCACTCTGAATCCATGCAGACAATGCAGGCAAAATTTTTCCTCTGCTGCCTGCCCTACCCTACCCTTGCACTCCTAGACACTAGCCTGTTTTCGAAACAGTCTCAGTCCTGCCTTTAGCTATTAATTTTCAAAGCGCAATAAAGGAGTTATGACCCTTTTTCTGCTACCACGTGAACAAGTTAGTTCACAGCAATGTTTCCTTACATTTTAGAAAGAGGATGTTCTCTTAGCAGTGCTGCTGAGTGAAAAGTAAAGTGGGCCTCAACAGGGGCAAGATCTATGAAAAAATTCACATCTTCTGAAGTACCATTTAAGCCCCTGAAGCCTGAACTGTCCCATCATATGAACAAGGCCAGATTAATCTTTTGCGGGCCCTGGCACCTGGACCGTGGCCCCACCCCACTTGGCCCTCTTTCCCCCAAGGCTCTGCCTGCTGCTTGCATGGGGGAAGGGGGAGGAGAGAAGTGAGCAGGGAGTGAGACTGGAAGGGGGCAGAGAGGACCGAGCAGTGGGCAGGCCTCAGGGAGAAGAGACCGAGTGGGGACAGGGCCTTGGGGCAGACTGCGGGCAGAGCAATAGGGTGGGGCGGGGCCATAGTCCAGGCCCCCGACCCCCCATGTGGGCACGGCCCCCTTGGCACCATTGTCCTGGTACTGCTTATAAATCCTACTTGCATGGCAAGAATGATCATCAAATGCAGTGGGAAATTAATAAGGTTGAATATCTTCCCAGAGAGAAATTCTGTGCTCTGTGTGTGTATGTATGTTCACGTGTGTGTGTGTGTGAGAGAGAGAGAGAGAGAGAGTACATGCTGTGAATGTGTGAGTGAGGACCATATCGTGAAGTCCTTACCCTGGTCAGAGTCTCTTGGAAGTGAATGGAAATTTTCTGTGAGTAAGAACTTCAGCATTTGACTCTGTGCATTTTCAGGCATGCACATGACTCACAGTAACTGGGGAGCGCATTGGTCTATGAATAGTAGGATCTTTGTTCTCTGGATTTGTTTGGCTTAGAGTTGCCAACCCTCCAGGATTGTCCAGGAGTCTCCAGGAATTAAAGATATAATCTTTAATTAAAGATTATGTCATCTGATGAAACCTCCAGGAATACATCCAACCAAAATTGGCAACGCTATTTTTACCACATCCCAATCATGTGAATGGGATGCCTGCCCTACAGGGTGCCTCTATTTGGAGTTCATTAGAAAAGCTCTTTGGGTTTCAGTGAGAATATGTGTATGTAGTGTGAAGAATCTGGACTGGACCACTGAAAAAAGCACGCACAGAAGAATCACAGTAAAGGAAATAACACAGAGAAGCATTGCTATTGGTTCTCACATTAAGAGAAACCTGATTGTGCCAGGACTTTGTTCCTCATGTGTTACGTATGAGGCACTGACAAAGGAACATATGGGCTACAGTGGCTAGGCACAACAGAAAGGCATCAGAGTGGAGATGCAGTCTTCCTTTTGCGTGTTCTTGAAAATGTTTTGGCTTCAGCTATACTCTGACAGTTACTGTATTTAAGGTGCAGGTATTTGGGGTAGGGATGTGAGACTTTAACAATTATTGTTATGATCAGTGTTCTGAGTAGCTGTGTAATTTACAGGGATTATTTATTGCTCTTCAATCTTTTCTCTCTCTCTCTGTTGGCTGAAGCATTTATATCCCATTAGCGATTAGCTGCTTTCTATTTAGCAGGCAGGGGGATTTTTTATAGCATCCCAAAGACCTAGCAGTCTCTCACTGGAGGAGGATTGGTCATTTCCTTTCTATAAAGGGTGGGTTCATTGGATCAAGTGACTGTTAAGCACCCACACTGGCTGCCTAGAGAGTAGGAGAAAAATGAAGAAACTGGTTCCTGTTTGACTCTCAGTCTGAGCCTGTTTCCTAACCCAGCTAATTAGAGGCATGCTTCCAGAATTTCTGAGTCAAGCACAGCAATGATACACATCTGGGCTATGCTGCTTCTGCTGAATCCCAGAGCTGCTGCAAGTTCGTGATTTCGAGGGGAAAAAATCCTTTATACTTTTAAACAAAAGGAAAAATCTACATTAAATGTGGAGCATTCCTTAGCAATTTTGCAATACATTCTTTTAATACATGCAGAAAATATTTTCTTGTAGACAAGTTTAAGTCTTGAAACATCTATTCGCCAGGGCAGGATTTTCCCTTCTGGGTTCACTGTGACCTACTTCACTATGGGAGAACTTTGTCTGCAAATTTGTTTAAATGCAATTCAAATCTAGTCCTCAGTAACTTAGTCTGTAGTAGTTTAAAGGGCAGGGTTCAAAAACAGTTGACAGAACTGGAACCTCTCTGAAACTAAAAAGAACGAGGAGTACTTGTGGCACCTTAGAGACTGACAAATTTATTTGGGCATAAGCTTTCATGGGCTAAAACCCACTTCATCGGATGCATGCAGTGGAAAATACAGTAGGAAGATATATATACACAGAGGACATGAAAAAATGGGAGTTGCCATACTAACTATAACGAGAGTAGTCAGTTAAGGTGGGCTATTATCAGCAGGAGGAAAAAAAACTTTTGTAGTGATAAGCAGGATGGCCCATTTCCAACAGTTGACAAGAAGGTGTGAGTAACAGTAGGGGAAAAATTAGCATGGGGAAATAGGCTTGAATAAAGACTGGGAGCAGATGGGTCATTACACAAAGTAAAACCTAATTTAATGGTGTCCAGTTTGCAAATTCATTCCAATTCTGCAGTTTCTCGCTGGAGTCTGGTTTTGAAGTTTTTTTGTTGGAGTATTGCCACTTTGAGGTCTGTAATCGAGTGACCAGGGAGGTTGAATTGTTCTCCAACTGGTTTTTGAATGTTAAAATTCTTGATGTTTGATTTGTGTCCATTTATTCTTTTACGTAGAGACTGTCCGATTTGGCCAACGTACATGGCAGAGGGGCATTGCTGGCAAATGATGGCATATATCACATTAGTAGATGTGCAGGTGAATGAGCCTCTGATAGTGTGGCTGATGTGATTAGGTCCTATGATGGTGTCGCCTGAATAGATAGGTGGACAGAGTTGGCAACAGGCTTTGTTGCAAGGATAGGTTCCTGGGTTAGTGTTTTTGGTGTGTAGTTGCTGGTGAGTATTTGCTTCAGGTTGGGGGGTTTCTGTAAGCGAGGACTGGCCTGTCTCTCAAGTTCTGTGAGAGTGAGGGATCGTCCTTCAGGATAGGTTGTAGATCCTTGATGATGCGCTGGAGAGGTTTTAGTTGGGAGCTGTAGGTAATGGCTAATGGTGTTGTTACTTTCTTTGTTGGGCCTGTCCTGTAGTAGGTGACTTCTGGGTACTCTTCTGGCTCTGTTAATCCATTTCTTCACTTCAGCAGGTGGGTATTGTAGTTGTAAGAATGCTTGATAGAGATCTTGTAGGTGTTTGTCTCTGTCTGAGGGGTTGGAGAAAATGCGGTTGTATCTTAGAGCTTGGCTGTAGACAATGGATCGTGTGGTGTGGTCTGAATGAAACCTGGAGGCATGTAGGTAAGTATAGCGGTCAGAAGGTTTCCGGTATAGGGTGGTGTTTATGTGACCATCGCTTATTAGCATAGTAGTTGTCCAGGAAGTGGATCTCTTGTGTGGACTGGTCGAGGCTGAGGTTGATGGTGGGACGGAAATTGTTGAAATCATGGTGGAATTCCCTCAAGGGCTTCTTTTCCATGGGTCCAGATGATGAAGATGTCATCAATGTAGCGCAAGTATATTAGGGGCGTTAGGGGACGAGAGCTGAGGAAGCGTTGTTCTACGTCAGTCATAAAAATGTTGGCATACTGTGGGGCCATGCGGGTACCCATAGCAGTGCCACTGACTTGAAGGTATACATTGTCCCCAAATGTGAAATAGTTGTGGGTGAGGACAAAGTCACAAAGTTCAGTCACCAGGTTTGCTGTGACATTATCGGGGATACTGTTCCTGATGGCTTGTAGTCCATCTTTGTGTGGAATTTTGGTGTAGAGGGCTTCTACATCCATAGTGGCAGGATGGTGTTTTCTGGAAGATCACCAATGGATTGTAGTTTCCTCAGGAAGTCAGTGGTGTCTCGAAGATAGCTGGGAGTGCTGGTAGTGTAGGGCCTGAGGAGAGAGTCTACATAGCCAGACAATCCTGCTGTCAGGGTGCCAATGCCTGAGATGATGGGGCATCCAGGATTTCCAGGTTTATGGATCTTGGGTAGCAGATAGAATACCCCCTGGTTGTGGTTCTAGGGGTATTTCTGTGCAGATTTGTTCTTGTGCTTTTTCAGGGAGTTTCTTGAGCAGATGGTGGAGTTTCTTTTGGTAACCCTCAGTGGGATCAGAGGGTAAAGGCCTGTAGAATGTGGTGTTAGAGAGCTGCCAAGGGGGAGGGGGGGTCACACTCAGAGGCTTGCTGTGTGAAAGGAGTCACCACTACAAAAGTTTGAGAATCACTGGTCTTGTCCATACAGTGAGGAATCAGCGCAGCTCAACAGAACCCAGATGCACTGGGTTATCAGAGAGAGTGATAGTGATAGTACATTTTAACTGAGCTCCCAGATGCAGGTGGAAAAGTCAGAATAGACATTTTCTCTTGACCCTTTGCCAGCCTTGTCTTTGGCAAGTTATTGGCCTTGTACATGATAATATCTTCTGTAGTTCTCCCAGTTATTGGGCATTATCCATTACTATTTGTCTTACACAATAATTACACTCCAGGGTTAGAATGAAAAATTTCCCTGGACAAGGCCTGCTATTGCATCAGAGTTGAGGCTCCTCGCCTATGAACATTCTGGCAGAGCCATACAAGTAGTTGACTGCAGTAACCTTTTACCCATTAAAAAAAAGCCAACACTACACTGCAAATTAAAATTGATCATTTAGATGTAGAGGGCTTCTACATCCATAGTGGCCAGGATGGTGTTTTCTGGAAGATCACCAATGGATTGTAGTTTCCTCAGGAAGTCAGTGGTGTCTCGAAGATAGCTGGGAGTGCTGGTAGCGTAGGGCCTGAGGAGAGAGTCTACATAGCCAGACAATCCTGCTGTCAGGGTGCCAATGAAAAACAACTGAGGAGAGTTGGCAGTTTTTCAAAGGGACACTATTAAGGGCCAAAAAGCAAGCTATTCCGCTGGTTAGGAAAGATAGAAAATGTGGCAAAAGACCACCTTGGCTTAACCACGAGATCTTGCATGATCTAAAAAATAAAAAGAAGTCATATAAAAAATGGAAACTGGGACAGATTACAAAGGATGAATATAGGCAAACAACACAGGAATGCAGGGGCAAGATTAGAAAGGCAAAGGCACAAAATGAGTTCAAACTAGCTACAGGAATAAAGGGAAACAAGAAGACTTTTTATCAATACATTAGAAGCAAGAGGAAGACCAAAGACAGGGTAGGCCCACTGCTCAGTGAAGAGGGAGAATCAGTAACAGGAAACTTGGAAATGGCAGAGATGCTTAATGACTTCTTTGTTTTGATCTTCCCCGAGAAGTCTGAAGGAATGCCTAACATAGTGAATGCTAATGAGAAGGGGGTAGGTTTAGCAGATAAAATAAAAAAAGAACAAGTTAAAAATCACTTAGAAAAGTTAGATGCCTGCAAGTCACTAGGACCTGATGAAATGCATCCTAGAATACTCAAGGAGCTAATAGAAGAGGTATCTGAGCCTCTAGCTATTATCTTTGGAAAATCATGGGAGACGGGAGAGATTCCAGAAGACTGGAAAAGGGCAAATATAGTGCTCATCTATAAAAAGGGAAATAAAAACAACCCAGGAAACTACAGACCAGTTAGTTAGTTTAACTTCTGTGCCAGGGAAGATAATGGAGCAAGTAATTAAGGAAATCATCTGCAAACACTTGGAAGGTGGTAAGGTGATAGGGAAAAGCCAGCATGGCTTTGTAAAGAACAAATCATGTCAAACCAATCTGATAGCTTTCTTCGATAGGATAACGAGTCTTGTGGATAAGGGAGAAGCTGTGGATGTGGTATACCTAGACTTTAGTAAGGCATTTGATATGGTCTCGCATGATATTCTTATCGATAAACTAGGCAAATACAATTTAGATGGGGCTACTATAAGGTGGGTGCATAACTGGCTGGATAACTGTACTCAGAGAGTTGTTATTAATGGTTCCCAATCCTGCTGGAAAGGCATAACGAGTAGGGTTCCGCAGGGGTCTGTTTTGGGATCGGCTCTGTTCAATATCTTCATTAACGACTTAGATATTGGCATAGAAAGTACACTTATTAAGTTTGCGGACGATACCAAACTGGGAGGGATTGCAACTGCTTTGGAGGTCAGGGTCATAATTCAAAATGATCTGGACAAATTGGAGAAATGGTCTGAGTTAAACAGGATGAAGTTTAACAAAGACAAATGCAAAGTGCTCCACTTAGGAAGAAAAAATCAGTTTCACACATACAGAATGGGAAGAGACTGTCTAGGAAGGAGTACGACAGAAAGGGATCTAGTGGTTATAGTGGACCACAAGCTAAATATGAGTCAACAGTGTGATGCTGTTGCAAAAAAAAGCAAACATGATTCTGGGATGTATTAACAGGTGTGTTGTGAGCAAGACACGAGAAGTCATTCTTCCGCTCTACTCTGCTCTGGTTGGGCCTCAGCTGGAGTATTGTGTCCAGTTCTGGGCACCGCATTTCAAGAAAGATGTGGAGAAATTGGAAAGGGTCCAGAGAAGAGCAACAAGAATGATTAAAGGTCTTGAGAACATGACCTATGAAGGAAGGCTGAAGGAATTGGGTTTGTTTAGTTTGGAAAAGAGAAGACTGAGAGGGGACATGATAGCAGTTTTCAGGTATCTAAAAGGGTGTCATAAGGAGGAGGGAGAAAACTTGTTCATCTTAGCCTCTAAGGATAGAACAAGAAGCAATGGGCTTAAACTGCAGCAAGGGAGGTCTGGGTTGGACATTAGGAAAAAATTCCTAATTGTCAGGGTGGTTAAACACTGGAATAAATTGCCTAGGGAGGTTGTGGAATCTCCATCTCTGGAGATATTTAAGAGTAGGTTAGATAAATGTCTATCAGGGATGGTCTAGACAGTATTTGGTCCTGCCATGCTGGCAGGGGACTGGACTCGATGACCTCTCGAGGTCCCTGCCAGTCCTAGAATCTATGAATCTATTCCTCAGCATGTAGCAACCGCACAGATTCTGATAGATGGGGGAAAATAATACTGCATTACTGGGGAAAATCAAATACTTCAGAGAGATTTTGAATTGCTTGTCCTATCCATTCAAGAGCTGCTGCTGTGGAAAAAGACAGTATGAAGACATTTGATTATCTTAAAGACATCAGGTAGGGTGTGTGTGTGTGTGTGTGTGTGTCACTACCATTGATGTTGTTAGGAGTAAGGTATAGGATTCATTAAGGGGAGGTGGTCATGCTACAAAGTGAAAGGTTATGGCAGCTGCCCTGTTAAATACACTGACCATGTTTGTTTGCAGTAGTGGTTAAATGTGAGTGAAAAATGGCTTGAGAATATTCCTTCCACAGACTGATATAAGGAAAATCTAAATAAAATCCCTTAGGTCCTGGCGGCAGGTATTGCTGATCTTCCCACAGGGTAAATCTCAGACAGGGCTTGGGCTCTAGCACAGCCCAGTGACATGCAGGCCTTGGTGTCTCCCTGTGGGACCGTCCAGAGACAGGAGCCCTCTGAGACTTGTTAACATGCGGTGTTTTTTTCTATGTGAATCCTGCTCCTCTGGATTATTTGACAATGTACCAAATCACAAATGCTGGGAAATACTATTTCAGCATTTTTTTGTGTCGGGAGAGCAGACTGACAAGATTATTGGTGGCATTTTCTGTGTCAATTTGCACTTGTGCCTATATTGTTCAATTTCACGTCCGTTTGCCTTCAGCAGCAAACACACCCATTAGAACAAGGAAGCCAGCTCAAGAGCATTGCTCAGTATATCAGCTGTGGCTATAATTGTAGCATCTACTTTTAAACCAGATGTTTTCTGGTGATTCATGCTGAAAAGTGTAGCCAAACTTGTCAGTTTAACAAATATTGTCAAACACGAGGTTTTGAAAAATGTGTCATATTACGCCAATACCACATTGTGGTTACTAGAAGCAAGATGAGTAAAAATATGCTAATTAGTGGCATACGTGAGTTAGTACAGTAAGACTCTAGTCTAGATCCCAGAAACGTCAGAATTTAGGGCACTAAAGCTTTTCCTCCATGAGTCATAACTATCTTTTATCATTTGAAAACCAGTTTATGAATCATTCATGAATACTCCTGCTCTTATTTGGCTAGATGGAGGTTCACTCCTATGTCAGCTTCTGATGGGCTCTGACAGCTGCACTTGGCTCCTCCTTCCTGCTGGCAGGAAATAACCCTATCTGAAAATTATAAAAGAAAGTCTATTTTACAGTCATGCCCATGCTCATCCAGCTGCTTCCGGGCATGCATGAATGATGAAATGAATTGCACAACACACTGTGTCCCCATGACTAAGAGACTGCCTTTCCTGTCCAGATTCCATCCATGGGTTATGATGTTCCAGAGGTCATAACTGGTCTGGTTGTTCAACTCTCTGACCAGGCAGTCAAACTCTCAGGGAGAAATGCAGTTTACGTAGAACTTGTTTATTGATCGTGAACTGATTATGAACTGTAAAATACTAGCAAAGTATGTGCTGTCTATGACTTCTACGTAGAAGGGATGATACTCAACCTACTATTGCAATGCTCAACACGGAGAAAACAATCTAACACTGAATATTTCTTTATTAATACACAGATCAGTTACAGTAAAAAACAAACTAAGAACATGAGGAAACTTTTAATATCTATTAAAAATATATCTGTAAAGTTATTTTACCAAGCACTTCTCAATTACTTATGAAACACTGGATACTTTCCATCCTTGTAATATACAATTTTGAGAGGATTTATGTTTACAAACAAACTGGAGCCTTCACTTAGTATCCTGACACCAGTGAATTATTACTTTAATTAAAATAAATAAGCAATTAACACTTGGTATTTTACATAAATCTATAAAACCAAATATGGATATTTATGCAGCACATGTGTGAACCAGCCCCATCCCACCTTCTCTCATTACATAACATATTTATCTCTATATATTTTCTTTTCCATTTGTTTGCATTTTACAAAACAAATTTTTAAATTTAACAATTAATAAGGTTTAGAAACAGCATTGGCCTTGGTATGAAGCCCAGTGACTAGAAGATGTCCTGGAAAGTCCAAATGGTTGGAGTCATCTAAGTGAGTCATGTCCCAATCTTCTGACTGCCCATCTCCAGTAAATGAACCACTTTCCAATTTCTAGCAGCTCTTTTTTAATCACATGAAGGAAAGGAGCCAGCATCTTTTCTGTAGCCCATGACTGGGTGTTAATGAATCATGAATGAGGGAAAGGTGCATTTACAAAAACATCTGTCGGAGCACTGGGTGTTGAAGAAAGGTACAGAGGGTGGAAGTTTCATGGAAAGAGGAGCATGGTAGATCAAGGGAATGGTACTGGGGAGTCAAACAGAGATAGAGGACCATGGGACAAATTAAGAAACCTAGATCAGGGCATAGGGAGCATGGGAAAAGGGAGTATATGAAGGTGGTGTGGAAGAGCTTCAAAAAACTAGGCAACTACAGAAATGCTTGGTGAGCTCCTGGAAGTCATTGGAGGATTTGGAATTTACTTTTCTATGCATCAAGCATCAAACCCCTGTGACTCTGAAGTGTTTGCTAGAGCAGAGGTTCTCAAACTGCTCCATGGAGAAAGCTGGCTGGTCACACTCTGCTGTCTCCTCCTCTTCAGTTCCAAATGCACATCATCATCAAGACAAAACCAAAAGGGACGTAACCTCCTTGCAGATCGAGCATCACCTGAATTGATCTCTAGCTAGGTCCTTAAAATGGTCTGTCTGGCTGTTCAGTCTACCTCAGTCATTAGTGAGCTTAGCACACCTTCAAGACTTTTGGCAATAGTATGATTGTTGACTGCATAGCGGCTTTCCTTGGCAAATGCACTTCATAATTCATTGGTCTAGTAATATATCCATACCAAGAAAGTTGGTAAAATTAAACCAGTGCTAATGGAGATGGTGGCTGGGTTTGGCTATGAATATCCTCATGCTGATCTTGTCCTACCACTTAATATGGAGCAGCTGACAAAAACAATACAAACTGAAAATGTCAATTCGTTGTTCTTTAGTGTTTCTTAGCACCCATGTTTCACTGCCTTCCAAGAGAATTGGTATAATCGTGGTTCTATATATCCACAGCACGGTAGTAAACCTGATGTTCTGACATCTCCACAGAAGCTGCAGAATATGGTGCAGAAGCTGCTATATGAATATCCACATCTTTTGAACATATCCCAGCCCTGTCTATGATGCTACCCAAGTACTTAACAGCTGCTACCTGTGCGATATCCTCTTTGGACAGGTTACTACTGAACAGGTTGTAATCTAGCATTGGATGCTGCTTGATGGTAATGGTCAGGGACTTACTTTTGTCCAGATTAATAATCTGACCAATGCATGCTACTTCTTTCCTGACCAGATCAGCCATCAGCTCCAGCAGTCACCCACCTGAGCCAACAAGGCAAGGTCATTAATGCATTTCAGGGCTCAGAGTAAAATGGTGTTCAGTTCATTGCCACCAGCAGCTGCCTCCTCAAAATTATTCATCAACCAATACATGCCAATATTGAACAACAGTGGAGCTGAAACGCAGACTTGAGGAACTCCTGTGCGGCCAGAAACCATGCCATGTACCATTGACTCAAACACTGCTTTCTGTTCCATTATAGAGCTCGTTTATCAAGGACCCTATCTTCGGATGGATGCCAAGTTGCCACATCGGATCCAATAAACTTGCTCCATGCAGTGACTCAAAGGCCTGAGGAAAGTCTATGAGTGCTTTGTACGGCTTATTAAATTCACCCTTCTTCTCAAAAAGCTCTCTCAAAGAAAAGATTTGGTCGATAGTGGAATGGCCATGTCTAAAGGTGCCCTAAGCCACACTTTGCCATGAAGTGCAATACTGATTCGAGACATTATCTCAGAAATAAAGGTTTTCCCTAGGACCAACAACAGTGCAATACCTGCCTATTCCTGTTCTTCTGTCCCATACTAAACTTCCTGAGCGTATTTGCCCAGGTGGCATTATCCTTTCTTATTTGTGCATTAATGTTGCTCACTGTTGTGACAATGTCTTTTATCAAGATTTCATTATCAATTGTCAGCAATTGCTGATAATTATTTGCAGCTGTATCTTTGATCTTGGTGTTGGTGGGACCATAAACAGAGATGATGGTATGATGCCTGCAGCCAGTACAGAATCAGACACTGATAAATTGCTCATTAATCATGTGCCAATCCTACAATTCTTCTCTGCCATTGGGTGAGAGTACCATAATCTACACTTGCTCAAGGAATCTAGCAGGGTTGCCTGAGAACAAAAATGTATAGTACTCAACTTTGTTTTCTACACTTCCTGGCCAGTGCAGCTCAGATAAGGCACAGATATTGATGTTCAGGGTTTTCAACTGCCTGATGAGGAGGATAGCTTAAGCAATTTTGGACAATGTTTGGACATGCCAGGCACCAATTTTACATTTACCGCTAACATACAGAATACCAAGATAGCCTTTTCACAAGTTTTCAGTGGTCATTTCTCCCTCAGTTGCAGAAACAAACTCTTGGCCATTTTGACTTCAAGAGCAATTAACTAGATTGTCACAGGTGATTGGCTTAATTAGAAACACTCTCATGAGATAAACCATTGATCCTGGAGGATATTTCCAGATGCTAAATTGCATTAAAAGCTAAAAATAGATTATATGTTTCCCGAATGTGAGTTTTCCATGAAAGCAATTGATGCAGGTGCTACAGTGATGTAACTATCAGTGGGAGTAGCTGAGTCTGTGGTGTCCCAAATGGGAGGGGCTGTTACTCCATAACAAGCTCTCAGTTGGGATGTGGTCCATATTGTTAATTTCAGTTTACATGTTTGCCAAATTATTATGTATAAAAGTTAAAATAAGTTCTGTATATCAAAAGGCCATTTTGTTTTGGTAAAAGGATAAGGCAACCTCCATTTTGGGTCAGGTTCTTGTTCCTCGGAAAAGGTGGGAAAATGGAAAGAGCAGGAATCTGACCTTGCCCAGCAACAGCTCCCTATAAAGACCAGTGAGGGGAGGGGCCAGGGGCCCTGGCTCCAAGATTTTGAGCTGTCAGAGGTTCAGGTGTCTAGCTCGCTCTCGTAGTGCAGTACAATCTTGGCACTGGCTATTGGCCTGCAATAGTTACTTACTAGTTAAGTTGGGGTTGTTTGTTTGTTGTTTTGCATACACGAATCTGGTCTGATTAGTTAGATCAATCGTGCACTCAGGACGACGCAAATCGGGTTAGGGTGGGAGTTAAAATAGGGATATGTACCTATCTATTTCATCTGTTGTCCACAGTCGGTGTTCATCGCTGGCTTCTGTCATCTGGATCCTGCAGCCCCTTTATCGCAGACGTCTGTAAAGGTAGAAGAACAGCTTGTATTATAAGTGCATGTGTATGCCTGTGTATTATTCCGAATCTCCAAAATCATTAATACATTCCCCTTTCCCTTCCTTCCTCTCCCCTTAGCAAATAAAGTGTTGTTGGTTGTTTTACATTTGTGCGTGTGTTATTCATTTGGACTCAGCTCTGATAGATGGGCTTAAAAGGGGGACTCAGCGGGAGGTAAATTGTAAGGCTCCCCGAGATCTTCTGATCAGATCGGCCTAGAGAGATAAAAATCCTTACAGATTTGGCGACCACGAAGGGATCCCTAATACATTTGTTTTGGGATTCCTTGTTTTCCATCAGTCAATAGGACTCCTTTCCCCTTATTTCAGTTGTCCCTGTTCATTTTATTTTATCACTGGAGATTCGAGACCCCCTTGGGCTGTGTGAGTTAGTGAGTGCGAGGAGAGTGAGAGTCCCATTCCGCAGCGCACGTGGAATTTGGGAGTGAGTGGAAGTGGCAAGGCAGCTGGTGGCAGTGGCCGTTGAATCTGCTCGGGGTAGGCCACAGTGGGTGGCAGTACGGAGGGGCAGTAAGCAGCTTGGCCGCAGGGAATCGCTGTACTGTTGAGACCCCATTGAGGTGATTCCACCTTGGGATCTTCCCCTCTGAAACAGTGCTGGGAGAGTAGATCTGGCACAGCGACACCATTTTGAGACTTAAGGTCTCAACTTCTCGGCTGGGTTGAGGCGCCCAGGAGATGGGACACTGTGCGAGGTACTGCTGATCAGATTAGCTACCCAGGACGCAGCTTCTCTGCAGCGACAAATCGCTAAATAGCGGTTGACTGTTGGAGGTTTGAGTGAGCGTATCCTCAGGAGCATGTGTACTCTCTGGCGGGGAACCGGGAGAGGTCTCTCGCTCCCAAGGAGGGGTGGTGAGGGTGACACCTCATTACACAGTGCAATACTAGCGCAGGGTCCAGTAGGGGGCGCTCAAGGGCAAGACAGCGTTGCTGTCGCTTAGTTTGGGTGTGAGTGGGCGTTCCCCACTGCACTAAGCAATCCCAAAGGCCTGAGAGGAGGAGAACCTCTCTCATATAGCCGCAGTAACAACAAGACCTGCTGGGAAGGAACCAAGGTTCCTTTAAGGGGGTGGTTAAACACTTCACCAGAGTTTACCTGATCATTAACTAAGATGTGCACTTGGGTAAACTGTTTTGGGTCGCGGGTAACATCAGAGGGAGACACACCCATTAGGGTGGCAGTAAAAAGACTAGTGAAGGGAAATGATCCCTGGAGGCTAGGAGTGTTCCAGGGGTGGGAAGCCTGGAATACTTTACAACAACTGTTGGTGGGTTTTGTCGATGGACGACCAAAACCATCTCACAAGAAACAGAAACAAGCACTGCTGTTTGGACTCCTAGCGGTGACTGAGGAGTTGTTAGTCACGGCGGCTGCGCAGGATGAACAAATAGCAGATGCTAAAGCTCAGACATCAGCACAGGAAGCTGAAGTAGGTGGGCTGTCCTCCCGAATTGAGACGCTAAACGATCAGGCCTCCGTGGGAGTGACACAAGTAGGCAGATTAACTGGTCAAATTCAAGACCTGACCAATTGTTTATCTAGAAAAGCACAGGAGGTTACAATCCTTAATACGCAGCTCGAGGAAACTCAGGCTGCTCTGCGTCAGTTAACTAAGACTATGCAGGAAGGCATGAGTGAGGCAGCAAATCATTCGAGTTGCCAGAGACGTGAGGCGCGTCTGAGGGCTCGATTGGCCCCCTCTAAGGGAACTATCAGGGCCCTCCAAGCTGATCCTCTCCCTCAAAGGCTTAGTTCCTCAGAGAGTGAGTGTGAAAGGGAGAGCCATGGAAATCCCAGGTGGATGCCCGAGTTTCATCGAGACAAAGATATTACAAAGAGGGAGGCTGTACCATCAGGCCCTATGGCAATGGACACACCACTCCCCTTGGCTCCGATCACCACTACTGTGGTGACTTGAGATGGTCAGCAGGGCCAAGGTGGAGAAACGAGACAACAGAGCAAAGTGTTTTCCCCTGAACAAGCGCGTGCTCTGGGAGAATCACTGGGCCTGTTAACTAGGGAAACAGTTTTGGATTGGATGGCCAGAGCAGCGGCCATCCCTAATCTGGTAGTGGGAGACATAGCCGCTCTAATAAGAGAATGCATTCATCCAGAGGAGTATTTGGGCCTCCCAATAGAGATCCAGGCAGCCAACGTGCAAACTCCAATCCAAATGTACATGGGGCTGTACCAGTTCTTTTATCCCAGAAGTAGTGTAATAGGTCAGTTCTATTCAGAACAACAGAGGGTAGAAGAACGGCCGGAGCGCTACTTGGGGAGGAAAAAACTTTTATATCTATTAGCGGGCGGTAATGGTTGGGTTACAAATGAATTCAAGGATTCCGTGGTCCAGGGGTTAGCACCAGCCCTTCGGATTGCGGTAGGATCCTTTGATCATTACCCTCTTACCATCCGTGAAATAGAAAATAAACTGAGGGAGGATTATGAGTTGCAGAGGGGTGCATTCTCTAATCCAAAAGGAAAAAGGATAGCAGCTGTTATTAGTGGCAAACAGGAGGGGGGTGGTAGCCCAAAGATGGGAAAGAAGGGCCAGCCATCCGTCCAACAGAAAGGATATACTGAGAACAGGGGTTTCCGTAAGGAACAACCCCGATATCAAACACAAAGACAACCTGAAAAGGATCAGAAGGCCTTTCGTAGGCTGGTGTGGGGACAACTATTGGCGTTCGAGCGCAAGCAAGATATCAATGGCCTTCCCACTCCAGAGCTAACGAGACGGCTCGTAAAACATCAGCAGCGGGCCATGAAACCACAGGGGGATGGGCCGCCCGATCTATTAGGATGCTTGCCCAATTCCCTAGCCACCCCTAATACTGCCCGTATTTACAACGACCACTGGGGTAGACCGGTCACTTCGCTAGTTGTCAAAAGGGGAATTTGGCAGTCTAAAACAAGAAGCTCTGGTGGACACTGGGGCAGCGGTGTCCATTCTTTGCAAAGATGGAAACAACATGGTGGGACGAAATCCTGTGGCCTTTTCACAGACTGTGGAAGGGTATGCAGGAGAGGATTCCACCACCATCCGATTTACTGTACCAATTAGTTGTGCAATGGGACCTTTCACTGTCACAGCTTCGTTTGGCATCCACCATTTAGGGGGCACTGGCATATTGGGCAATGATCTTTTAAAACAGTTACAAGTGATAACTGACTTGCCCAATTGCCAGTTGCTACCTTCAAAATGTCCTGACCAAGTGGGAACAACTGTTCCTGCTTCACATCGAGTAGCAGCTATAAAAGCCCCAGAGAGGTATAGTGCACCGCCCCAAGAACCTGAAGTAGAAAAGCTTCTACTTAAATACCCAGATGCTTTCGCCAGGCACAAGCTTCACTGTGGTTTGGTAAAAGGGGAGGTCAGTATTCCAGGACCAGGTCCCCGATCATTAAAACAGTATAAGTTCCCAGAGGAAGCCATTCCCAGTGTCAAAAAGATAGTAGTGTCACTGGAAAACCAAGGTGTGTTAAAAGTTGTAAATAGTCCCTGTAACTCCCCAATGTGGCCAGTAAGAAAAGCAGATGGCCATACATGGAGGCTTACTGTAGATTATCGAGAATTAAACAGGGTAACCCCATGTTTAGCACCAGTGGTAGCCAAATACCAAGAGCTGATGGCAACCATCGATGGAGGTGCTCGCTGGTTCAGTGTCCTGGACTTGGCAAATGCTTTCTTTAGAATACCGGTCAGGGAGGCTGACCAACATAAATTCGCCTTTACCTTTGAAGGGAAGAAACTAACATTCACACGTATTCCCCAAGGGTTTCAGAACAGCCCCACTATCTGTCACCAGCAGGTGCATGCTATGTGTCAGGCATTGGAGTGTCGTAGGAGCGTCTTAAGTTACGTCGATGATATTCTAATAGCCACAGAGACTCGGGAACAAAATCTATCTGCCCTTGAAGAAGTTATAAAGGCGATTCAAAACACCAGATTTAAAGTGAACCCTGAAAAAGCACAACTGGTCCAACAAACTGTGTCATATTTGGGTATTATCTTGGGTCAAGAAGGGAAGTCCCCGAATAAGAACAGAGTAGATCTTATTACCAAACTGCCAGTCCCTAGAGATGTTTCCGCTCTCCGGTTGTTTCTGGGATTAACTGGGTTTTCTCGTGAATTCATCGAGAACTATGCGGGAATTGCTAAGCCCTTAAATCAGCTCCTTAAAAAGGGTGCCTCTTGGTGGTGGGGAACAGAAGAACAAAATGCTTTTAATGATCTTAAAAAGGCTCTAGCGGCTGCACCAGCGCTAGCCTATCCAAAACAAGGCCTGCCGTTTTACTTGCACCTGGCAACTACTCCGGCAAGCATTGGAGCTGTTTTGCTGCAAAAACAAGCTGGCCAGTTGAGACTAGTGGCCTATGGTTCCAAAACTCTCAGTGAGGTGGAAGCGAGGTTTTCAGCTTGTGAACACGAGGTATTCACCCTGGTATGGTCCCTAACACATTGGGAGTATCTAACTGGCACAGCTCCCATTGTGGTGAGGACATGCCATACTCCAGTAAAATATGTCATCTCTGGAAGAATTAATGAGGACAGGGTATCCTCGCCCCGGCTGGCGGGATGGACTCTAAGTCTGATCAGTCGGGATATACGTACTGAGAAGGTCCCCCATATGGGAATTCTTCCCTATGCTCTGATTACCGAAGGAGATGAGCACGAATGTCCGTTGCCAGATCCTGATTTAGACTTACTATCTCCATTCTTATTAGCAATATCCTGGGAAGAAGTACAAGGAGAAGGGTTCACTCTCTGGGCAGTTGATGGGAGTGCTTATTACCACGAAGGGCATCCTGTTGCAGGGTATGCTGCAATCAAGGAGGGGACACAGCAAGTGTTGCAGGGTACAGTTAGGCCGCCGTCAGCACAAGCTGCAGAATTAATTGCGGTACTGGCAGTATTGTCTGAGGTAGCACATGAGGAAGATATCTGTCTGTGTTCTGATTCTAGTTGGGTGGTTCAAGCCCTTACTAGCTGGCTTCCCATCTGGAAGAATAGAGGAATGAACACCACAGATAGGAAGTCTGTCAAATATGCATCTTATTTAAACCATGCTTGGCAGTTAGCTTCATCAAGAGAGGGTCATACCTACTTGTTGAAAGTAAAAGCCCGTACGAAAGGGGGGTCGGTTCTGGCCATGCTTAACAATCAGGCCGATCAGCTAGCAAAACAAGCTGCTAGGCTAGGATCAGAATATACATGGGATAAGACCCCTATTGCAGCTGCTGTAGTTAAGATGCCGTCCCCAGATGTGTCAGCAGGCCATGACATCTTGACCCTGCAAAAACAGGATAAAGATCTCCAAGCTCTTTTAACAGCAGGGAAACATCAAGAATATAATATATGTAAGGACAAAAATGGATTGATTATAGCAACATCACCGAACTGTGAATTACCTGTACTGGTTATGCCAGTAAGTCTACGAAAAGAACTAGTAACTTTAGCTCATAGCCAGGGACACTATGTGGCATCCAAAACTTTGGAATAGGTTTCCAGAGTGGTGTGGTAGCCTAACATGAAGGAGGAAATAATTCATCATATTAGATCATGTCTTCGGTGTGCGGAGAACAACATCGATACCAGGCCCATCAAGCATCTCATGTATCACCATCTGGCGGACAGTCCCTGGTACCGCCTTCAAATTGATTTCATAGGGCCACTCCCTCGGTCCAAAAAGGGTAACCTGTATTGTCTAGTAGTGGTAGATGTCTTTACACGCTGGATGGAGGCCTATCCTACGAGAAATGCAATGGCTTTGACCACCACTCGTGTTTTACTGGAACAAATCTTTTCTCGATTTGGTGTCCCATCAGAAATAGATTCAGACAGAGAACCACATTTAGAGAGAGAAAAATCCTTAACAATATCTCAAATGAGTTTGAGAATTCCTGTGCTAGATCGCTTTGGGGTTTCTGCAGATCCTTCACAAAGTTGAATTTATACTTGTTCTGTTCTACTACAGATGACTCTGCAGAGAAAATTATTCCCAAATCCCCTTTCTTGTCTTGTCCAGAAGATCAGGAACAATTTCCTGATGGGGAGGAGCTCATCTGGGTCATTGATGCTGCCTTTTGCAATAACATCTACCTGCCCATCCATATTAGGCAACGTGACCAGCCTGAGAGGCATTCCTTTTTCATTCAGTGTCACTGAGCTGTAAGTGACTCAGTTCTGATGTATTATTTACACTGCACTGTTATACATACAGCCAGTCACACTGAACATACCCCTGTACATAAAGCAGAGGGCTTGGCCTTCTAATTTTTGCACAAACTACTGGGAGCATATTTTAAAGAGCAATATGGAGATTTCCATTTAAATTCTGTACTAGCTGAAAGGCTGCGTCCCTTCCAAATCTCTTGATTAGTTTAGTAAAATCCCTATGTCATCAGTTAGGACTGGCTGTCTGAGAATGGTTTAACTGTGGCACAGGCAGGTGGTTTTCTGAGTCTGCTGGAGAAAAGTTGAGATGTACACTTCATGTTGTGCACAAACTTTAGAGACTTAACAAGTCTGAGACAATGACCTCCTTGATGCAAAATGTAAATTCCAAACCCAATTGCTTCATCTTTGTGACATGAGCTTAGTTCCTTTTTAAGTAATGGAAGACTGAAAATTCAATCATGTAAAAACCATTCATGCAGGTCACTTAACGCCTCTGCATCTCAGTTTCCCAGTCTGTACAATGGGAGTGATATAGTGGGGTTGAAATGGTTCATTAATATGTTTTTAAACCACTTTGATATCCTCAAATGAAAAGTGTTATAAAAATGCAGCGTTGTTCTTTTCAGACCTCAAAGACAGCTTAGCACACCGAACATAAAAACTTTATGAATAAAGGAAGAGGTGTTGTCTTTGCCCACATGGTAATATTGACTTGGAAAGACAAATCTTGTCTCAGGAGAGCTGCTTTGCCAAAATATTTATAGAAGGTCAAAGATGATTTTCTTCCCCACTGAACTGAGCAGCAAAGCTTATTTTGCAGTAAGCTCAGGAGGAGCGCCAGGGTTTTTGCCGCCCTAGGCGGCAGCACTCCTCCTCTGAGCATTCGGTGGTGGGTCCCGGAGCGAGTGAAGGACCCGCCGCCGAATTTCCGCTGAAGACCCAGAGCAGAAAGATCCCCCACGGCCGAATTTCCGCCGAGGATGGCTAAATGCCGCCCTCCAAATCCTGCCGCCCTCGGCGACCGCCTAGGGTCGCCTACTGGAAGCACCGGCCCTGAGTAAGCTGCAGGTGTGCATGGTAGCCTAGCCTGGCTCATCATCATTTCCTTTCTGAGGAAAGTGGGAAGGACCTGAGCTGAGCCCAGCATACTGGAGAGGAGTCAGGTTTCTCTGCAGAAGCCTCTGAGAAACAGTCTGCTTACAAATTCTAACAAGAGACAGGGGCTGAGAGCTTGGAGAGGAACATGAAAGCTGGAGGAACCCAGCATGACTGTCCAGGAGCCATTAGATACAAACCTGCAAGAGGGAGATGCCCCTAACTCCCAAACCAAGTAGTTTTGTACATATGCTTAATTTGCACATCTTGCCTGTTTCAGAACTGAGCAATCCCTGAACACAACCCTCAAGAAGCTTGTAATTTTACCAGTTGTGTGCCAAATCCTGATGACATGGAAGTTAATGGTACAGGTCTGTCGCATCTTAGGCGCATTTAACATGTGCGATTTCAGCTTTACATGGTCGGCAAAAACAAAACAAAAAACAAAGAGAAAAATAACAATTTAAATACTGTTTCTGTAGTGTGGGTGATTTCGCCCGCCATTACACTCAATGTAATTTTGACTATATGTGATTTTCGCTTTAGGCGCTGACTGCGGAATGTAACCCCAGTGTAAGATGAGACAGACATGTAATTCTTTCACCAACTTCAATGGGACCAGGATCCGACTATGTCTGTAGACTCAGAATTATGCACTGGTCATTTCCCTGCATGTGTGTGGCCTCCAAGACTTAAATCTGTCACAGAACAAACAAAACCAATGGTTCCATTATGGTTCTATCATGTGAGTGAGAGTTTTCATCTTCCAATTTCAGAATTTCTCTGTGTGTATACAGCAATAACCCCACTTTGAGCGGTGAAGGGATATGCTCTGTCAAATAGATCAAATTCCCCAAACTGGAGAGGTCTGATATCAGTTACTGGCATCCTGGTTTCTTGGGATCCTGCAACTGACTGATTCCTGAACTGCCCTGCACTGGATGTCTGAGGAAGGACAGCTTTATTGGCCAGGGGATGTACAGGAGACTTTCAATTCCTGTTCCTCCTGTCTGGAATGTCAATGGGTGGAAGCTTCAAAGTACCCTTAGTTCTTATGCTCCTGGTCGGCCTTACGGGTGAACTTGTATTTTGGTGCCTTCCTGCGAGTTTGAGAACAGCAGCGTGCAGCACAGGGAGGACCAGCACCTGGCCTCAGAGCCTGGCCAGGCTGCACAGGGAAGAGTTTCTGAGCCCAGGGGCTCCCCATCCATATACCCCTTGACCACCTACCTGGAGGAAAGCAGATGCATGGCCACCACCCATGCCCACAGGAAGGGGGGACCCAGGGACTGGGCTGCTGGTTCCGCCAGGGCAAGCCCTGCTGCCTGCACTTCCCCACCAGGCTGGCAGCTCCAGGTGGTATCACCAGCCCCCCACCTAGCTGGCCAGGTGCTCCAGCCCTAAGCTCACTTGCATTCATAGGCCCACCAGCTTGCGGCACTCAACAGCATCCCCTGACCATGGCGCTCTGGGCAGTCACACACATCACCCACCCATAGGGTCGGCCCTGCCCCGGTTAATACTCAGCTTCAGTGAGACACAAGTGGGCCCTTGGAGAAGAGTGCAAATGACGGCACTAATACATTCTAGTTATAATAGATTATAGCAACCTCTATCCTGAGGCAATGCCTCACTCAGACTATGATCAAGGAATTAGTCCAGGTTTCACCAGAGTTGAACTCCCTACTGAGAGCATCACAGAGCAAAGAACAAATTTCTTGTCCTGCCTAACACAGAAGGTTTGGGATCCTCAAAAATCAGTTCCTGCTTCTGTTTATTACTCCAGACAGATGGCTCAGTTGAGATTTTTAATAACACGCCCCCCCTGGCCAAAAAAAAAGTATATTGCATAACTTAATGATGACAGATGCAGGAGACTGGTACTTCTCCCTTGCTGCCTCTTTGTGATTCAGGACATTCCACACACTGGCAAAATCTGAAAGTTGTCTCCTGTACTTCAGCTAAACTAAGTTAACTGAAGGTGAATGGAAGGTTCCTTTTGGTCTCTGTAGAGCCCAGCTGCAAGTTAATCATCACATTTAAAGTTTTACTGATACTCTCTTTTGTACAGCACATTTACAAATGATAAATTATATTTTTCTTCCTCCTGTCTACCCCATACAGTCATTCACAGCCACACTATACAGTCTGGGTTCTCACCACCATGCTGAACCATGTGTTTTCAAATTGCTGGAGAATCACTACTAGAAATTACACAGTCCCAGTCTGTCTAATAACTACATACACCGCTACCTCGATATAACGCGACCCGATAGAACACGAATTCAGATATAACGCGGTAAAGCAGTGCTCCAGGGGGGCGGGGCTGCGCACTCTGGTGGATCAAAGCAAGTTCAATATAACGTGGTTTCACCTATGACACGGTAAGATTTTTTGGCTCCCGAAGACAGTGTTATATCGAGGTAGAGGTATACTGTATATCCTCCCTCGGAAACACCTTACCAACCATGCTGGGAGGTCATCAGTAAACTAAATTAAATTATTTTCTCTCTTATCTGAGTTCAGTTGGGAGAGAGAGAGAGAGAGAGAGCGCTCTTTCGGATCCATGTGACTAGACTAGTTGTCCAAGCAGTTTGGCTTTGCTCACGTGACTGCACAAACAAATAGGCAGCTTGATGAATGTTTCAAGTTCTGCAGGAGCAAAAAGCAATTAATTATCTCATAACCAGTGGGTAGGCCATGGAGTCCCATTCCCAATGAGCCTCTATTGCTGGTCTCATTTGCACTTGGTAGATGTTTGTAAATTCCACTGGGAAGGAGTCTGAATTTCTGTGGGTAGAATTTTAACCATTGTGACTGGCCAGGGGAAAGTTTTATCTCGGGTTGTGGAAAGCTTTGCATGTTAATAGCTTTTATCTTTGCTAAAAAAGTTTTTTCAAGTGTGGCCAAAAGGTCAGCCCTGAGGGGCAATTCCAAGAGGTCAGAGTTTCTCCATTAACAAACCCTGAGGCCCGGCTAAAAAGGGGAAGGATTGAAAAAATATTCCCATAATTCCTCTTTATATAATCTTGTCAGAATAGTTTCAGATTTCTGAGATTTCTACAGGAGTGCAAAACTAGGCTGGAAGAACTGTCTGAGTGTTAATTTACTATCTGATGCCTCAGCCTCCTGGAAAAGACTGGAAAGCAATGGTCTCCTGCTGGAGTCTTGGCCAGAGGTGAATAGATGAATGAAAAAGGCATTGCACTGCATTTGGGCCTCTCTGACCTTTCACTTCTTGTTCAGTTGTGAAACAAAAAAGTAAACATTTAACTGAATGTGGTAGCCTGGGACAATCGGCCTTATTGTGGGATGAATGCTAGTCTCGTCTCTCCCTGCATAAATCCTCTTCACTGGCAATGCTAATGGATCTGCTGCAGAAGAAAGCCATGCCCTGCAGAGGGCAAGACCTGCATCTAGTCAGAAACACAAGTAGTGTGTTGTTGGGTCCCTGGTAATGTCCTGTACGAAGTAGAATTGTTACATGGGATGTGCAGATCTCTCACAGTCAGAGAGCAGAAGGACTCTCAAGTACTTACTTAATTTTCAATATAGAGTATTATGAGTGAATTTTTAAGTCACCAACATTACCACGAGGTTTGACTCCAGAGTAAACTGTGGAAGCAGTTAGACTTCAGCCCTAAAAATGTGCTGTCACAGTTATTGGGATAACTGTACCTGTAGCTCTGACTCCTTCTGGGGGTCCGATCGAGAGCACCACCTTTTCCGGTCTCATGACTCAAACCATCACCTGGCTCAGCATGGAATCATGTGATTCCCTCACTTTCAGACTGACCATGCCTGGCACTCCCCTGGTACGAACCACGAAAGTCTCAGCAGGTTTGACTTAGGCTCAGAAGCTGCAGTTCTGTTCCTTTTGGGGCAATGATGGTAGTAATCAAAGTACCATTTATTTAGGACAAAAGCATTTAAGACAAAATATCTCTTAAACACAATAAAACAGACTGTATGAATATCTAGCTTTATCCTAAGGCTTACCATTCTCTGGATCTGGGAAGGCCCAATTTCTTTGCATAGTCTCCCTCTGTGTCAGCATGTCCCACTAGACAGTTTTGGACATGTAACTCTCCATCCTCAGAGGCTTTGAACTCTTTAGTCTCCTGGGAAAACAGCTTGCTGCTTCCTTGGAGACAGGAGGTGAAGTCCTTGAAACTGGTAGTTTTGTCCATGGTCTTTCAAGTGCCTACAGCCGCACCCCTTTCTGCCCCTTCCCCAGGGCCCACACCTGTTCCACTCAGGGTCTTCCCCATTCCATGCCCCCACCCACCCCACTGCAGCCCCAAGACCAGAGAAGCTCTCTCCTCATGCCCCGGCCCCGGGACTTCAGTGGGGAGTGAGAGCTCTTCCAGTCCTAGGGCCGCAGCGGGGTCCAGATACTGGAGCTTCCCCTATCACCCCCGTGCTTCTGCGGGGGACCAGGGTTGGGGCGCTGGGGCTTCTCCCGCCTTGCCCACTTCATGCTTCTGCTGGAGAGCAGTTGGGGCACGCGGGCTTGCTCTGCCCCCCTGCAGATTCTGCCAGGGATAGGGTTGGGGGCCACTGCTGGGGGGCTTCCCCTGTCCCGCACTGTCTGCCAGGGACGGGGTTGGGGGCCGCTGGAGCCCCTCATCCCACGGCTGCTGCTGGGGATGGAGTTAGGCGCTGCTGGCGGAGGGAGGCTTCCCCTGTCCCACGGCTGTGGCGGGGGATGGGGTCAGGGTTGGGGAGCGCTGTAGAGGAAGGGGGCTTCCCCCATCCCATGGCTGCTGGTCAGGGGCCGCTGGGGAGAAGGGACTTCTCCCCAGCACTGCTTCCCCCGTCCACCTGGCAGCCCAGGCTCCGGGCTTCCTTTGGCAGTGGCAGATTATAGGGCAAAGTGACCGAGGCATTTTAAAAAATTATTATTGTTTGTAAAATTGGAGTTTGCAAAATCAGAGTTGGGGTGAGATTCTCAACCTCGCTGTGTATCTGTGTGCTGGGTAAGACAGCTGGAGAGATGTAAAGGGGGTAGAAAAACCTTTGATACACCAGGAAAGAGTTCCCCCAGCATAGGAACTGAGAAGACAGCTGCAGGATGTCTTTCAAGGACTCCACCCTTCCCCAGCACAGGTGGTATGCAGGGAACATGTCTGAGGGGAGAGGGTTACATCTGTGGGAGGTCTGCAGATAGTCCTGTGGAGACTCTGTGCAGTACTGTGTCCTATAGACAGCCAGGAACAGGCTGGATAACTTTGGCAGCCCTAAGTTTTGCTCGGGGCTGTGCGAGTCCCCAGAGCAGCCCAGAACTGGAAGGGAGGTTACAAAGGTGGTTTAAAGCTACTTCAACCCCACTCTTCCCCTCCTCCTGAACTGTGCGTTCTGTGCTAAGTCTTTTACAAGTGCAGCACAGAATCTCAACAGTAATCTCCGAAAGAGCCCCTGGGTTCTGTGAAGTGCCCTTGATTGTCATGCTGCCAACTGAAATAACTCTAGCACGGAACACCTCTACGGAGATCCTGGATGGGCTGCACAGTGAGACTTCACAAGAGACTTGGAAATTGGAAACAAATTTTCTTAGACTATTAACAGAATTGCGACTGCTCAGAAATCTTAACTGCCAAATGTTGTTAACATCTTTAGAATTCCCAGTAATGATCCTTCTTAGTTTTTTAAAAAAATTGAACTTTTGAGTTCCTGGGGAATCATGAGGCATGGCTGAGATTTGGAAATCTAGAGGAAATTTGGTATCATATATGCAGGTACACATTTTTCATTATCTATGGACTACACAGGTTAGGAGGAAAAAATGTTAACTCGATGGGCTCAATTCCAATCTTTGTGATACACTCCTTCTGTACTAATATGTCTTACTTAATTATGATGCTAAGGAATTTTTGGTTGTAAAAAAAAAATATCAAAGAAAGGGAATGACCAAGATGAATAATGATCTGCGGTAGTTTGTGAAAACATGAATGAGCTGGAGGAGAACACATAGGTGATCCTATATTATTCTGAATACTCCCTTCTCTCACTGCAGTAGCGTACAATGTGTACAATGACCAGATATAGGTGTATGGATAATAAGGCCCATCATTGATGTGACAGTTATCAGTTCATTTGGCAACATTACCTTATGCGAGCCATTTGCAGCATTAGTAAATTGGTGTTAATTTTTCTCATAACATGTTCCACCCCTCTCAAATATTATGTATTATAAATCTGAGAGGTTTAGAACAAATTTTTAGTAGCCAGAAATACCCCCAAACCATATATCCTGGGTGTATAACTCAAGTTATGCCACTCAGTGGTCTATTTAACATAAATTTGGGGATGAAATATTATTGCAGTGAAGACAATGTTGAGAATACAGTAAATAAAAGTTAAAATGAACTGTACCAACCGGTTTAGAACTGACATACAATTTCCAAACCAAGACATACAGTATATATCTGGATTGAGTCCAAAATACCTTCCCCTCCAAACTGGTTTAGGCCAGACAGACAGGATATTCTATAGAGCAACAGATCATGTGATTAAAGAGAGTGAACAAACATATGGTGTATCATTAACAAAACGCCAGACTGCATTTCATAGTGCTCTTTTGTGATTAGTGACCCATGCAATTTGCTAAAAAAAAAAACACCACAAAGGGACAAAGGTTCATTCTGTTCAAAATATACCCAATCATCAAAAAAAGAACAAATGAAACCGTTTTTGTATAGCAATGCCAGAGCGCTATCACTGAAGTATAACCGCAGAGAACCTAGTGTAAACCTCTACATTTTGTACTACACTATGAGAAAGAGTTTAGACAAGTATTGTGCCCCAGTTCTGCTGATGTCCTTTAATACTGACTCTCAGCCTCCCCAGAGACATACCTTTGCCAATGCCCCTCTATCCAGGTTCCCTATTTTAGCCCATACCTCCCTCTGCAAACAACTTGGCCAATGCCCTTCAATCCTAAACCACAGACTCCTGCTATTCCAGTCTTGGGGCCCTTCTGCATTCTGCCAATACCTGTCAATCCTCATCTGCAGCCCTCCAGATAACCCAGTCCATGGACTCTATTGAGCGGACTGCCATTCAAACTAGGCAATAGGGTGATCTGGATTAATGTACTGTAGACACAGGGATGAGACCCCCCCCCCCCAAACTCACTTCTTTTGTGATCTGAGCCAAGAATTGAACCATTCTCCAGAGATGAAAGGCGAGTCCCTCATCCTCTACCACTATTTTTAGACAATTTTACAATGCTCAGAATATGGGGTAAACACCTTTCATCTAAAACTTTTGCCTAGAACAAATGGCTGCTGCTGGCTGGATGGCTGTGGCCCTTTAAGGGCTGCTCGGACTTGAAGGCTGGGGCACCAATGGGTTTGGAGGCTGCTCAGGTTGAAAGGCAGATGACATTTGGAGAATTTTAGAGTACTTTATGGCCAGCTGGTTGGCACTTGATTTTGACTGAAGATCAGACAAATGAGGTTGAGGTGCCTTGGCTGGCAGCTCAACAGGAGGAGAGTGGAAAATCCTGGCAGTAATTCAAAGAAGGGGAAGACCCTATTCTTGGAGCGTTTACGGGTATTGTGACACAGAGACTCATTTGTGGTTCACTACTCTGACAACAATTCTTGTCAGGTCTGACATACTCCTTACACTCAAAAAGTTGCATGTAATATATCATTAGAAAACTAATAACTCATTGATCATTAATATTCTTATGTGCTGTATATATGTGATGTGTACAAAGAATTATGTTCTTAAAATGTGTTTGGCAAGCAATACATAAGCACAATCTGCTTTGGCAAAGGAATGGGTGTTTGCTTGTCTGACCAGCCTGGTCAACAGGCAGAGACAATAAAGGTACATTTACATAAAAGGTAAACAAAACCATCAGACTAGTAACTGGGGGGAGATAGCCTCTTAACTGTAAAGGCAGAGGGTAGAACTTCAAATGATAAGCAATTGAAGCAACATTGCCATATAGATGTGTATCAAGTATGGTCTTTTATGAAAGCTAGTGACACACTGCTGATTGAGATAATTGTGAAATGTCTGCATTAACACGATAGGAGGAATTGTGGCTACTCACCAATATTACGCTTTAAAGGCTGACCATACACAGGGAGAAACAGGTTCTCTCTCAGACAGGAGAGAAGGCAGCTATCTACCTGTCTCCAATGTAAATTAATCTGTGTGGAATCAAAACAACGGAAGCCCAATTTTCATATGAATCAGCAGGGGGATTAAGGTCCATAGGAAAGGAAGAACAGCAGGAAGCTTCCTTCCCTCTTGAAACAGAGACAATGAACGTTGGAGCGATATCAAAGAGGCAAAAAGTGGAAGGGACAAGAGCTTGTGAAATCACAGAACCTTTGATCTTTCAACCCAGGGGATTGAAGTCTCTGGATACTGAGTTTAGATGAGAAATCTGCTTAGGCAAAGATTGTAACTTGCTGAAATTATGTTTTAGTCTTAGAAGCATATTGTTACTTTTGTTTGCTTGTACTCCTTTCTATCTTTATTCCTTATACTTGGTATCACTTAATCCTATGTCCTTTTGTTAAATACACTTGTTTTACTTTTACCATAAACCAGTTCAATGCTGTAATTGAAATGAGTGTTTGTCAAACCCCAGTTTAAATAGACTACACACTGAAGATCATTAATTTAAGGGGCAACAAACTTAACTTCTGTGAGTGTTCCAGGAGAGGGCTGGCCACTACAAGGAGACATTTCTGGGACACTCGGGAGTTGGGGTTCACTGTTTGTTACCTGCAAGGCAAGGTTTGGGTGGGCAGAGTCCTGAAGAGTTTACTGACAAGGCAGACAAGTTGATGTGGCAGGGAGTTGCTACACAGCAAAACTCTTACTTGCTGAGGCTGAGAATAGTTCACAATTTTGGGAACCTCAGCAGATGGTCACATGGGCAGGTGGTTTGGGGGAAATTCAGGACTCTGAAGGTATTGGGGTCACTCTGAAAAAGTAACCAGGTGGTGAAAGCCAGGGTATGACCTGCATGCTTGTTTTCTGGCTGTTAGTGCTGAGCCACATCAGCATAGCATATTGAAGGCACCCAGAGTTGCACAGTAAGGGAGTGACAGAACCCCTTACTAGTCTGGGTTGACCCCCAAGTGTCACAGGCATAATTACACCAGAAGGCCTGAAGACACTTGTGAATCCTTAAGGCTCAAAGTTTAGGAGATTGAGAGAAAAAAATCGTGTGGAAAAATGATATATTCCATGTTGTGATCCTATGTACAACCTTTCCAAAAGGGGCAGCATGCTCAAATGAAACGTAGCTTCAATATCTCAATCCAGAAGGGGAGAAAGTGAAGTGCAGACTGTATTCAGAGTTGTTCTAGCACAGAAAGAAGCATGTGTTGTTCCAGTCACATTGAGGTGTCAGAAGATCTCTGAGGGTATGTCTACACTGGCAAGTTTCTGAGCCACAAATTATACCACTTTTATTAAAACGCTGGAATTAAACCGTTGTTCATGTCCACACTGTGCTCTGTGTGATGTTGGAGCACAGCCACATTAGCAGCTCTTGCAACGGCAAAGACAGCAGTGCATTGTGGTAGCTATCCCACTATGCAACTGGACGCAGGGCGCTTTGGGAAGGGTTTGCAAGGCCTCATGGGGCAGGCACAGTATCACATGATGCAGGTTTCCCAATCCCGTTGTTCCAGGGGCATTCTACTACATTGCCAGCTGCTTTTCAACTGAAGGGGTGGGGGTGGAGGGAAGCGTGTGTGACAGGTGTGTGTGTGTGTGTGTATGTATGAGGGGGGGAGAGACTGTGTTTTGGGGGACAGAGTGTGTGTCAGCATGCTGTCTTGTAAATTCAGGCAGCAGCAGGAAGAAGCCAGTCCTGAGGTAGGGGGCGGGGGAACTCCGACATCAGCCCTCGCCTCCCTCCCTGGGTTCGCTGCACAGCACTCTCTCTCTTTCTCTCTCTCTCTCTCACACACACACACATCCCTACACCTGCCTCTGTGTTCAACAGCATGAGCATTCCACATTAATGGTTTGCTGTATGTCCCCGAGCAGATCAGCACAGCACCCAACAGCTGTCAGAAAAGGTGCTTTGAAAGGGAAGAGGTGCATGTCTCCAGGGCAGCTGAGTTCAAAACAATGACCAGAGCGCTCATTTGAGGCATTATGGGACAGCTCCGGAGGTCAATTACAGTGCAGAAAGCAACCAGGTGTTCACACTGACAAGAGAGTGCTGGAGCCTCTGCACAAATAGCCTTACGACTCTCATCAAGGTGGTTTTTTGCAGCGCTGCAACTGAGGAGTTTCTGCGCACAGAGTGGCTGGCAGTGTGGACACGTCTACAGTTTGAACGCAAAAAGCTGCTTTACTGCGCAGAAACTTGTTAGTGTAGATAAGTCCTGAATAGCAAAGGTGCTGCTATTTGAGACTGCGGCTTGCTGCCAATACCAGTGCTTGTCCCTCAGACACCACTAGCTGTCTTCCCTTTCCTTGCTGTTAGTTGGCACATAGCACCCTATTTCTTGCTGACTCCAAACTGGAAGGTATTTCCCCATCCTTCTTCACTAACTAAAATATCTAACTAGAGGAGCAGGGATTTTCTAAGGCACTTGGGCGATTGCATTGTTTTGGATTAGAAGATATTTTTCTATTGAGCAGCATGTATCAAAGCTCCAAATGAAGTGCCTGCCCCAGAAATGTTGTGAGTGACTTGACAGCATTAATCATAAGCTGCAGAACCAGGAAAGCAGGGGTGGCAACATGATTATTATTTGAATAACTTCCTACCCAGCAGCAGGTCAACCTAGTGAGCAGCTGCAGCTCAGAGCAAAAGCTTGTTAACTTTCCAGCCAGCAAATAGCTCTGAAAGTGGAACATGTAATGAATGGCTTCATTTCATCAGCCTATTGTACTGTCTATATGTGTAATCTGGTATTCAATTTCAAGTAATTATCGGTGTTTCAGTTTCCTGGAGCCTTCTGTTTACATATTTGTGTTAGTTCAGCTAACCTGTTTCATAAATACTGGAAATGCCTTATGAATCTCAAGAGTTTGCAACATTAAAGCAGAGTTTAAATACTATTCCTGAGATTTAAATGTGATGCTTTACAATAAATAATTAAAACAACAATAAATGGACTCCCCCGATATAAAAATCAACCCAGGGAGGGAACATGAAACAAATTTCACGGGCCTTGCTTTGAGCCCAGAACACATATTTCTACACACTGAGGAGGAAATTAGAGAATATAAAGATGTTTAAATATACAAAAAAATTCTTCTGCAGTATAGTGGCTACCAAGTGACCTCCTTTACCCCATTCAAATACCTTCCTAAAACTGACTCCTAGAGACTACCCAGTAATAAAGCATCAAGCCCAGAACACAGAATTTACTTTTAAAAATAATTCACTGCTGCATGAATTTTGCCCTTCACCAGTGTCCCTTGTATGTAGGACTGTATTTGGACTGTATTGTCTGTGTTTTAGATTAAGGTCTCCAGATTTCTGTTTCATACAGTCCCAAATAAACTATTAGTACTGAACAAAAATAAATAATGGCAACTCCCTGCTGCAATGCATGACAAGGACAGACAGAGAATCTATACAACTAAGGCTTTAGCTGTGAAGTGGTTAAAAATGGCCAGAACGTGTTATGCAGAACATGATAGGGCTTGTGTCAGAAAAATTAGGGCAAAATTTAGAGCTGGAGCCAATAATTAGATATTCTTGTTCAGCTCCAGAAAAGTGATTATTGATTGAACTGGGTGAATGTTAATGAACAAAACAAAGAACAGCAAGTTGTTTAACAGCAGCCCTGAATTTTGAAAGGATGGAATATTCTATACTGACCTGAAAAGAAACTGAACATCTATGCAATAGAAATTTGGGGAGTGTATTTTTTAGCCTTGGCTAGAACATTTAATTACTGTCACTTCCCTCCTCCCAAAAAATCTGTCAAAAGCACACATCAAAGGCAATTCACAGCAGACCCATAACAGGGAGGCAAATCATGATTCCATGGAGTCAATTGCCCTAGAAACTGTGCTGCATGTAACCTTTATGAGAAAATTCGCAGAAAGTTTCACAACAAAACTGCAAATAGAAACTCTCTGTGACCTATTTACTAACCAGGGGCATAGATTAGATGTGAACTGATGAGAGATGTCAGAACATTTCCCTAAGCAAATATGGCACAAGTTTTCTGCCCAAATTCGGTGTGGTTAGTTCAGGTGACTTTAGCCTGCTGAAACATTACATCATTGTTTCTTCTCCATAGCTCACATGATGAAATCTCAAAGAATGA
The DNA here is from genome assembly GCF_013100865.1 of Trachemys scripta elegans. Lineage (NCBI taxonomy): Eukaryota > Metazoa > Chordata > Testudines > Emydidae > Trachemys > Trachemys scripta. The sequence continues at coordinate 109,610 of NC_048316.1, read as the reverse complement.
GGCAGGAGCTGTTTACATGGGAGGGCATGTAAGTGTTTCCCAAGTCATTCCTTTAAACAGGATTCTAAATTTATTTAAAGAAAATCTAGACACTGCCTGCTTACATTTTTTCGTGCTGCCTTGCAGTGCTAATGAACACATAGGACAACTGTGGGAGGCTTTGCCTTTTGGCACTCACACACACACACACACACACACAAAAATCTATTAGAGGAAGTGGCAGGCCTTTTCCCATAGAGCCCATTGGGTGCAGACACAATAAAGCCATCTATGCACACCACATCGTTACCCAGTGGGACCACAGACAATAGCTCAACATTATTATACTTACTTTAAAGTGTATTGATGCTTTTCTACTATTTTATTTTTGTATAGCTTCTCCCATTACTCAGAAAATTAAAAGCCAGATTCCAAGGGATATCTAACCTTGCCCTATAGGGTCATAATTTTACATTCTTAAGGCTGTTGAGCTCTTACACTAATCTGTGCAAAGCTATTCACACACAAATATATTTTATCTTTTTGACATTTGGGATAAGCCAAACATTCTGGCTTTTACTTTTTATTATGTTTTCCCAAAACACTTAGGCATCTCACTCTCTTTCTCCTTGCAGTGAAAACTACATCCTGAATTCTTCTATGTGATACTGATTCCAATCCAGAATAACTCCACTAAATCAAAAAGATTACTCTGATCTAACCAGTGGAACTGAAAATAGAATTTGTATGAAGCACAAAGCCATAGATTCAAGGCAATTGTGCTGATGGGATTGTAGGAGACAGGTGACTAGTAAGATAAAGCAAAACCCTCTGGCTGCCATTGACCTCGTTGGATTTAGCGCAGTTACACTTCTAGACAGCAAATTGTTTTCATTTTCTTTTTTAAAAAAAGCCTAAGACTGCCAGTTCTAAACATGATGGACAGGACTTCATAGCAAGATCATGTGTTCTTTCTCAATATCTGACTAGTTTTTCTTTGGCATTCACATAATGTGAATACAAATTTTCTGGTTTGATCTCTCAGTCAGCTGCTTCTCCCTCCAAACCAAACTACCCTGTCATGGATCAACTGCAGGTCAGCAGTACGATTAGGATGACCAGATAGCAAGAGTGAAAAATTGGGACAGTGGCTAGGAGGGGGTAATATGAACCCATATATAAAAAAAACCCCAAATATTGGGACTGTCCCTATAAAAATCGGGACATCTGGTCACCCTACATACAATGAACCACCCTTCAACCATGATTATGTGTTCCTGGGAGGGTAATAATGGTAAATAACCTTGTAAAACCCCAACCTAAAATAACTTTCTTCCTGATCCTGTTGTATCCCTCAGTGGTGACAGGACAGCACAGATTTACTTGAATGAGACACATTTTAGGAACAGAGCTCAGGAACACACTCACTCCCATGCAGCCTTCATTGTTTCCTCTCCTTATCTTCTTGGCCAGAAGGAAGCTGCTGGGATGAAAGTCAGATGAGGAGGCACCAGCTGTGTATGAAGCTGTTGCTGTTATGCTCCAATGGGTCAGGTTGTCAGTGATGTTATGTAAATGACACAATTAGCCCATGTCTCTGCAGAGTGAAGTGACTTGTCTGAGGCACACTCACTTTACAGCATACAAGCCTGAGGCAGGCAGTGACCTATTCCATTATCCAGTTTGTCAATCTCACTGACAGAGACATGAACTTGTGCTTTTCTAACCTATTCATTCCGAGTTAAGACACAGACATATCGAACCAAAGAAAAGTCACATGTGCAATCAAAATATTTTCCTACATCAGTCATCTGTTCCTATTTACCAGTGATTTCTAAAACAAAAGAACCTTTTTTTCAGAAAACGAATCAGTAGTAAATAAGGCATCAGCCTTTTCAGGCAGCTTTTCTCATTTATATACTGGCTGTTTTCCTTAAAACTTTAATTTATAAGCAAATCCCTTACTGCCAGAAGGAGATTTTTTTCCCCCACTCTAAAATTTCTTTTTTTTTAAGATGTCTTTCCCAAAAACTGATACTTATGTAGAAACTAATCAGATAACTCATTTCCTAACACAGTTTCTGCACATGCTACTTTCTGCACATGCTCACCAAAGGCTCTTAGGCAAAGTAAGCTGCCCCGAGATAAGAGGGAAGGTGCTCTCATGGATTGGTAACGATTAAAAGCTAGGAAACAAAGGGTAGGTATAAATGGTCAGTTTTCAGAATGGAGATAAGTAAATAGTGGTGTCCACCAGTGGTCTGTTCTGGGACCGGTCCTATTCAACATATTCATAAAGGATCTGGAAAAAGGATAAACAGTGAGGTGGCAAAATTTGCAGATGATACAAAATTACTAAAGACCCAGGCAGACTGCGAAGAGCTACAAAAGGATCTCTCAAAACTGGGTAACTGGGCAACAAAATGTCAGATGAAATTTAATGTTGATAAATGCAAAGTAATGCACATTGGAAAGCATAATCCCAACTATACATATAAAATGATGGGGTCTAAATTAGCTGTTACCACTCAAGAAAGATCTTGGAGTCATTGTGGATAGTTCTCTGAAAACATCCACTCAATGTGCAGCGGCAGTCAAAAAAGTGAACAGAATGCTAGGAATAATTAAGAAGGGGATAGAAAATAGGACAGAAAATATCATGTTGCCTCTATATAAATCCCTGGTACGCCCACATCTTGAATATTGTGTGCAGATGTGGTCACCCCATCTCAAAAAAGATATATTGGAATTGGAAAAGATTCAGAAAAGAACAACAAAAATTATTAGGGATATGGAACAGCTTCCATATGAGGAAAGATTAATAAGACTGGAACTTTTCAGCTTGGAAAAGAGACGGCTAAGGGGAGATATGATTGAGGTCTATAAAATCATGACTGGTGTAGAGAAAGTAGATAAGGAAGTGCTGTTTACTACTTCTCATAACACAAGAACTATAGGTCACCAATGAAATTAATAGGCAGCAGGTGTAAAAACAAACAAAAGGAAGCATTTCTTCACACAATGCACAGCCAACCTGTGGAACTCCTTGCCAGAGGATGTTGTGAAAGCCAAGACCATAACAGGGTTCAAAAAAGAGCTAGATAAATTCATGGAAGATAGGTCCATCAATGGCTATTAGCCAGGATGGGCAGGAATGGTATCCCTAGCCTCTGTTTACCAGAAGCTGGGAAGGAGCGACAAGGAATGGATCACTTGATGATTACCTGGTCTGTTCATTCCCTCTGGGGCACCTGGAAGACAGGATACTGGGCTAGATGGACGTTTGGTCTGACCTAGTATGGCTGTTATGTTCTTATACATATGTGATTCTAAGAGTTAAAAGGCCTTCATTTCCATATCACATACATATCTCTATAGATTAGAGCAGGGGTCGGCAACCTACGGCCGATTCTGAGTGGCACGCTGCCTGCCCGGGGAGGAGGAGGGGCCGGAATGCACCACGCTGGGGAAAGAAGTGGGGGAGGAGGGAAACTTGGCTGCCGCAGGACCAAGCTTTTACCTCCTGCCCCCGCAGGGGAGAGCGGTGTGGGGGGGTCCCGACCCCCCGCCCCACTCAGGCCCCCCGCCCACCGCTCTCCCCTGCGGGGGCAGAAGCTTGGTCCTGCGGCAGCCAAGATTCCCCCCTCCCCTGTTTCTTCCCACAACGTGGTGTATTCCGGCCCCTCCTCCCCCTGCCGGCGACGGCCCTTGCGAGCGGGAGCCGAGCCGAGCGCAGGGTGCTGGCTGCTCCGTAGAGCCGGCAGAGAGAGGTAGGGACGGGCCTGGGGGAAGGGG